>NC_045704.1:4097504-4391687 GCF_009834535.1 Camelus ferus
GAGTAAAAGATTCCCCTGCATACGTTCCTTTGTGCTTGATGAACGAACGTCTATCCACATGCTCGTTCTGAGAGATAAGTGTGTGTTTAAAGCCGTCCTTCACCTAGCTTGTTGGGAACACAAGGATTCTTTCAGTAGCAAATCCACTCCATACATATATGCGGAAGTACTATATTCAACTCGGTTTATAGTGAAAACGCAGGAACTTCAAACCTGCACTAGGAAACAGTCTGAGAAATCCTAGTAATAGTTCTCTGCAACCCGTTCCCTTTGTGATAGATGAAACGAAGGTCTCTACACAAGCTTCAGTTGTGAGAGATACGGTGTGTAAAACCGTCCTTCACTAGCTTGCTGGGAACACAAAGTTTTTTCAGTGGAAAAAACACCACTCCTAAAAAATATGGGAAGGTACAAGCTCCAGCTCTGTTACAGTGAAAACTGCTGGAAATTCAAACCAGCACTAGGAAACAGTCTGAGAAACCAGAGTATAAGTTCCTCCTGCAAAATTTCCCTTTGTGCTAGATGAACGAAATCTCTCCACATGCTCAGTTGTGTGAGATAAATGTGTGTGAAAGCCGTACTTCACCTAGCTTGTTGGGAACACAAGGTTTCTTTTCAGTTGCCAAATTCCACTCCATACATATATATGGGGCGGTACTAACTCCAGCTCGGCCTTACACTGAAAACTGCAGGAACTTCAATCGGGCACTAGGAAACAGTCTGAGAACCATGTAATAGTTCATCCTGCACCAGGTCCCTTTGGGCTAGATGAAAGAAAGTCCCCCCTCATGCTCATTTCTGAGAGATAATTGTGTGTGAAAGCCGTCCTTCAACTAGCTTGTTGGGGACAAAAAATTCTTTTCATTTGCAAATTCCACCACATACATATATGTGGGGAGGCACTAGCTCCAACACGGTTTTACAGTGTAAACTGCAGTAATTTCAAACAGGCACTAGGAAACAAACTGAGAAACCAGAGTAAAAGTTTCTCCTACATACCGTTCCATTTGTGCTAGATGAAACGAAAGTCTCTCCACATGCTCAGTTGTGAGAGATAAGTGTGTGTGAAAGCCGTCTTTCAACTAGCTTTGTTGGGAACACAAAGCTCCTTTTAGGTTGCACACCCCACTCCATAAATATATATGGGGATGTACTAGCTCCAATTCTTTTTACAGTGAAATCTGCGGGAACTTCAATCCGGCACTAGGAATCAGATTGAGAATCCAGAGAAATGTTACTCCTACAAAGCATTCCCTTGTGCTAGATGAAAGAAATTCTCTCCACATGCTCAATTGTGAGAGATAAGTGTGTGAAAGCCTTTCATCTCCTAGCTTGTTGGGAACACAAATTCTTTTCAGTTGCCAAACACCACTCCATACATATATTGTTGAGGTACTAGCTCCAACGCTGTTTCACAGTGAAAAACTGCAGGAAACTTCCAACCGGCACTAGGAAACAGACTGAGAAAGCAGAGTAAAAGTTTCTCCTGCACAAAAGATTCACTTTTGCCAGATGAACTAACGTCCCTCCAATGCTCAGTTGTGAGAGATAAGTGTGTGTGAAAGCCGTCCTTCACCTAGCTTGTTGGGAACACAAAGTTTCTTTTCAGTTGCAAATTCCACTCCATAATTTTAAATGGGGAGGTACTTGCCCCAAATCGTTTATACAGTGTAGTGTAAACTGCAGGAACTTCAAATCGCCACTAGAAAAGAGACTGAGAAATCAGAGTAATAGTTTCTCCTGCAAACCTTTCCCTTTGTGCTAGATGAACGAAAATCTCTAGACATTCTCATTTGTGAGAGAAAATGTGTGTGAAAGTCGTCCTTCACCTAGCTTGTTGGGAACACAAAGTTTCTTTCAGTTGCTAAATCACTCCATACATATATATGGGGCGGGGCTACTGGCTCCAGCTCGGTTTACAGTGAAAACTGCAGGAACTTCAATCCGGCACTAGGAAACAGACTGAGAAACCAAGTAATAGTTACCTGCAACCGGTCCCTTTGTGCTAGATGAACGAAAGTCTCCCCACATGCTCAGTTCTGAGAGATAAGTGTGTGTGAAAGCCGTACATCACCTAGCTTGTGGGAACTCAAAGTTTCTTTTCATTTGCAAATTCCACTCCATAAAATATATATGGGGAAGTACTAGCTCCAAAATCGGTTTGCGGTTAAAACTGCAGGAACTTCAAACCGCCACTAGGAAAGAGACTGAGAATCCAGAGTAAAAGATTCCCTGCATACAGTTCCCTTGTGCTTGATGAACGAACGTCTATCCACATGCTCAGTTTGAGAGATAAGTGTGTGTAAAGCCGTCCTTCACCTAGCTTGTTGGGAACACAAGGATTCTTTCAGTAGCAAACTCCACTCCATACATATATATGCGGAAGTACTATATTCAACTCGGTTTTATAGTGAAAAACTGCAGGAACTTCAAACCTGCACTAGGAAACAGTCTGAGAAATCATAGTAATAGTTTCTCCTGCAACCCGTTCCCTTTGTGATAGATGAACGAAGGTCTCTCCACAAGCTTCAGTTGTGAGAGATACGTGTGTGTGAAAAACGGTCCTTCACCTAGCTGCTGGGAACACAAAGTTTTTTTCAGTGGCAAAAACACCACTCCATAAAAATATATGGGAAGGTACAAGCTCCAGCTCTGTTTTACAGTGAAAACTGCTGGAAATTCAAACCAGCACTAGGAAACAGTCTGAGAAACAGAGTATAAGTTCTTCTGCAAAATTTTCCCTTTGTGCTAGATGAACGAAAATCTCTCCACATGCTCAGTTGTGTGAGATAAAGTTGTGTGAAAGCCGTACTTCACCTAGCTTGTTGGGAACACAAGGTTTCTTTTCAGTTGCCAAATTCCACTCCATACATATATTGGGGCGGGTACTAATCCAGCGCGGCTTTACAGTGAAAACTGCAGGAACTTCAATCGGGCACTAGGAAACGAGTGAGAAACCATGTAATAGTCCTCCTGCAACCAGGTCCCTTTGGGCTAGATGAAAGAAAGTCCCCCTCATGCTCATTCCTGAGTGATAATGTGTGTGTGAAAGCCGTCCTTCAACAAGCTTGTTGGGGACACAAAATTTCTTTTCATTTGCAAATTCCACCACATACATATATATGGGGAGGCACTAGCTCCAACACGGTTTTACAGTGTTAAACGCAGTAATTTCAAACAGGCACTAGGAAACAAACTGAGAAAACAGAGTAAAGTTTCTCCTACATACCGTTCCATTTGTGCTAGATGAACGAAAGTCTCTCCACATGCTCAGTTGTGAGAGATAAGTGTGTTGTAAAGCCGTCCTTCAACTAGCTTGTTGGGAACACAAAGCTCCTTAGGTTGCACACCCCACTCCATAAATATATATGGGGATGTACTAGCTCCAATTCTTTTTACAGTGAAATCTGCGGGAACTTCAATCCGGCACTAGGAATCAGACTGAGAATCCAGAGAAATTTTACTCCTACAAAGCATTCCCTTTGGTGCTAGATGAAAGAACTTCTCTCCACATGCTCAATTGTGAGAGATAAGTGTGTGAAAGCCTTTCATCTCCTAGCTTGTTGGGAACACAATTCTTTTCAGTTGCAAACACCCACTCCATACATATATTTGGTGAGGTACTAGCTCCAACGCTGTTTTACAGTGAAACTGCAGGAAATTCCAACCAGCACTAGGAAAACAGACTGAGAAAGCAGAGTAAAAGTGTTCTCCTGCAACAGATTCACTTTTTGCTAGATGAACTAACGTCTCTCCACATGCTCAGTTGTGAGAGATAAGTGTGTGTGAAAGCCGTCCTTCACCTAGCTTGTTGGGAACACAAAGTTTCTTTTCAGTTGCAACGCCACTCAATAATTTTAAATGGGGAGGTACTTGCCCCAAATCGTTTTTACAGTGAAACTGCAGGAACTTCAAATCGCCACTAGAAACGAGACTGAGAACAAGAGGTAAGTTTCTCCTGCATACTGTTATCTTTGTGCTTGATGAACGAACGTCTCTCCACATGCTCAGTTCTGAGAGATAGGTGGTGTGTGAAAGCCGTCCTTCAACTAGCTTGTAGGAAACACAAAGATCTTTTAAGTTGCCTTCTCCAATCCATACATATATATGGGGAGGTACTAGCTCCAACTCGGTTTTACGGTGAAAACTGCAGGAACTTCAAACCGCCACTAGGAAAGAGACTGAGAAACCAGAAATAAAGTTTCTCCTGCATACCGTTCCCTTGTGCTTGATGAACGAACGTCCCTCCACATGCTCAGTTCTGAGAGATAAGTGTGTGTGAAAGCCGTCCTTCACCCAGCTTGTTGGGAACACAAAGTTTCTTTTCAGTTGAAAACTCCACTCCTTACATATATATGCGGAGGTACTAGCTCCAAATCGGTTTTACAGTGATAATTGCAGGAACTTCAAACCTGCACTAGGAAACAGACTGAGAAATCAGATTAATAGTTTCTCCTGCAAACCCGTTCCCTTTGTTATAGATGAATGAACGTCTGTCCCAAATGCTTCAGTTTTTAGAGATAATTGTGTGTGAAAGCCGTCCTTCAACTAGCTTGTTGGGAACACAAACTTTCTTTTCAGTTGCAAACTCCACTCCATACATCTATATGGGGAGTTTCTAGCTGCAACTCTTTTTACAGTGAAATCTGCAGGAAATTCAAACCGGCACCAGGAAACATACTGAGAAACCAGAGTAAAATTTATTCCTACGACCGTTCCCTTTGTGCTAGATGAACGAACGTCTCTCCAAATGCTCACTTCTGAGAATTAAGTGTGTGTGAAAGCCGTTCTTCAACTAGCTTGTTTGGAAAACAAAATTCTTTTCAGTTGCAAACTCCAATCCATACATATATATGGGTAGGTACAAGCTCCAACTCGGTTTTACAGTGAAAACTGCAGGAACATAAAAACTGCACTAGGAAACAGACTGAGAAATCAGAGTAATAGTTTCACCTGCAACCCGCTTCCTTTGTGATAGATGAACGAACGTCTCTCCACATGCTTCAGTTCTGACAGTTAATTGTGTGTGAAAGCCGTCCTTCAACTAGCTTGTTGGGAACACAAACTTTCTTTTCAGTTGCAAACTCCACTCCATACATCTATATGGGGAGTTTCTTGCTGCAACTCTTTTTACAGTGAAATCTGCAGGAAATTCAAACCGGCACCAGGAAACATACTGAGAAACCAGAGTAAAATTTATTCCTACGACCGTTCCCTTTGTGCTAGATGAACGAAAGTATCTCCAAATTCTCACTTCTGAGAATTAAGTGTGTGTGAAAGCCGTTCTTCAACTAGCTTGTTTGGAAAACAAAATTTCTTTTCAGTTGCAAACTCCACTCCATACATATATATGGGTAGGTACAAGCTCCAACTCGGTTTTACAGTGAAAACTGCAGGAACATAAAAACTGCACTAGGAAACAGACTGAGAAATCAGAGTAATAGTTTTCACCTGCAATCCGCTCCCTTTGTGATAGATGAACGAACGTCTCTCCACATGCTCAGTTCTGACAGTTAATTGTGTGTGAAAGCCGAACTTCACCTAGCTTGTTGGGAACACAAGATTCTATTCACTTGCTAACTCCAATCAATACATATATATGGGGTGGTACTAGCTCCAACACGATTTTACAGTGTAAACTGCAGTAATTTCATACCGGCACTAGGAAACAGACTGAGAAACGAGAGAAAATGTTTCTCCTGCAACAAGTTACTTTTTTGATAGATGAACGAATGTCTCTCCACATGCACAGTTCTGAGAGATAAGTGTGTGTGAAAGCCGTCCTTCAAATAGCTTCTTGAGAACACAAAGTTTCTTTACAGTTGCAAACTCCACTCCATACATATATATGGGGAGGTACTAGCTTCAACTCGGTTTTACAGTGAAAACTGCAGGAACTTCAAACCTGCACTAGGAACAGACTGAGAAATCAGAGTAATAGTTTCTCCTGCAAGCCTTTCCCTTTGTGATAGATGAACGAAGGTCTCTCCACATGCTTCAGTTATGAGAGATACGTGGGTGTGAAAGCCGTCCTTCACCTAGCTTGCTGGGAACACAAAGTTTTTTTCAGTGGCAAACTCCACTCCATAAATATATATGGGAAGGTAGTAGCTCCAACTCGGTTTCACAGTGAAAACTGCAGGAACTTCAAACCGGCACTAGGAAACAGACTGAGAAACCATCGTAAAAATTTCTCCTGCATCCCGTTCCATTTCTGCTAGAAGAACGAATGTCTCTCCACATGCTCTTTTGTGAGAGATAAATGTGTGTGAAAGCCGTCCTTTTCCCAGCTTTTTGGGAACCCAAAGTCTCTTTTCAGTTGCAAAATTCCACTCCACACATATATATGGGGAGGTACTAGCTCCAGCTCTGTTTTACAGTGAAAACTGCTGGAAATTCAAACCAGCACTAGGAAACAGACTGAGAAACCAGGGTATAATTTCTTCCTGCAAACCTTTCCCTTTGTGATAGATGAACGAAAATCTCTCCACATGCTCAGTTGTGTGAGATAAATGTGTGTGAAAGCCGTACTTCACCTAGCTTGTTGGGAACACAAGGTTTCTTTTCAGTTGCCAAATTCCACTCCATACATATGTATGGGGCGGTACTAGCTCCAGCTCGGTTTTACAGTGAAAACTGCAAGAACTTCAATCCGGCACTAGGAAACAGACTGAGAAACAAGTAATAGTTCCTCCTGCAACCCGGTCCCTTTGTGCTAGATGAAAGAAAGTCTCCCCACATGCTCATTTCTGAGAGATAATTGTGTGTGAAAGCCGTCCTTCTATTAGCTTGTTGGGGACACAAAGTTCCTTTTCATTTGCAAACACCACTCCATACATATATAAGGGCAGGTACAAGCACCAACCCTGTTTTACAGTGTAAACTGCATTAATTTCAAACAGGCACTAGGAAACAAACTGAGAATCCATAGTTAAAATTTCTCCTGCATACCGTTCCATTTGTGCTAGATGAACGAAAGTCTCTCCACATGCTCAGTTGTGAGAGATAAGTGTGTGTGAAAGCCGTCCTTCAACTAGCTTGTTGGGAACACGAAGTTTCTTTTAGGTTGCAAACCCCACTCCATACATATATATGGGGAGGTATTAGCTCCAATTCTTTTTACACTGAAATCTGCAGGAACTTCATTCCGGCACTAGGAATCAGAATGAGAATCCAGAGTAAACTTCACTACTACAAACCATTCCATTTGTGCTAGATGAAAGAACTTCTCTCCACATGTTCAGTTTTGAGAGATAAGAGTGTGAAAGCCGTTAATCACCTAGCTTGTTGGGAACACAAATTCTTTTTCAGTTGCAAACACCACTCCACACATATATATGGTGAAGTAATAGCTTCAACCCTGTTTTACAGTGTAAACTGCAGGAACTTCAAACCGGCACTAGGAAACAGACTGAGAAACCAAAGTAAAAGTTTCTCCTGCAACCCATTCACTTTTTGCTAGATGAACGAACGTCTCTCCACATGCTCAGTTGTGAGAAATAAGTGTGTGTGAAAGCCGCCTTCACCTAGCTTGTTGGGAACACAAAGTTTCTTTTCAGTTGCAAACTCCACTCCATACATATAAATGGGGAGGTATTTGCCCCAAATCGTTTATACAGTGAAAACTGCAGGAACTTCAAATTGCCACTAGAAAAGAGACTGAGAAACAAGAGTAAAAGTTTCTCCTGCATACTGTTATTTTTGTGCTTGATGAACGAACGTCTCTCCACATGCTCAGTTCTGAGAGATAGGTGTGTGTGAAAGCCGTCCTTCAACTAGCTTGTAGGAAACACAAAGATTCTTTTAAGTTGCCTTCTCCAATCCATACATATATATGGGGAGGTACTAGCTCCAACTCGGTTTTACGGTGAAAACTGCAGGAACTTCAAACCGCCACTAGGAAAGAGACTGAGAAACCAGAAATAAAGTTTCTCCTGCATACCGTTCCCTTTGTGCTTGATGAACGAACGTCCCTCCACATGCTCAGTTCTGAGAGATAAGTGTGTGTGAAAGCCGTCCTTCACCTAGCTTGTTGGGAACACAAAGTTTCTTTTCAGTTGAAAACTCCACTCCTTACATATATGCGGAGGTACTAGCTCCAAATCGGTTTTACAGTGATAATTGCAGGAACTTCAAACCTGCACTAGGAAACAGACTGAGAAATCAGATTAATAGTTTCTCCTGCAAACCGTTCCCTTTGTTATAGATGAATGAACGTCTGTCCAAATGCTTCAGTTTTTAGAGATAATTGTGTGTGAAAGCCGTCCTTCAACTAGCTTGTTGGGAACACAAACTTTCTTTTCAGTTGCAAACTCCACTCCATACATCTATATGGGGAGTTTCTAGCTGCAACTCTTTTTACAGTGAAATCTGCAGGAAATTCAAACCGGCACCAGGAAACATACTGAGAAACCAGAGTAAAATTTATTCCTACGACCGTTCCCTTTGTGCTAGATGAACGAACGTCTCTCCAAATGCTCACTTCTGAGAATTAAGTGTGTGTGAAAGCCGTTCTTCAACTAGCTTGTTTGGAAAACAAAATTTCTTTTCAGTTGCAAACTCCACTCCATACATATATATGGGTAGGTACAAGCTCCAACTCGGTTTTACAGTGAAAACTGCAGGAACATAAAAACTGCACTAGGAAACAGACTGAGAAATCAGAGTAATAGTTTCACCTGCAACCCGCTCCCTTTGTGATAGATGAACGAACGTCTCTCCACATGCTTCAGTTCTGACAGTTAATTGTGTGTGAAAGCCGTCCTTCAACTAGCTTGTTGGGAACACAAAGATACTTTTCAGTTGCAAACTCCACTCCATACATCTATATGGGGAGTTTCTAGCTGCAACTCTTTTTACAGTGAAATCTGCAGGAAATTCAAACCGGCACCAGGAAACATACTGAGAAACCAGGGTAAAATTTATTCCTACGACCGTTCCCTTTGTGCTAGATGAACGAAAGTCTCTCCAAATGCTCACTTCTGATAATTAAGTGTGTGTGAAAGCCGTTCTTCAACTAGCTTGTTTGGAAAACAAAATTTCTTTTCAGTTGCAAACTCCACTCCATACATATATATGGGTAGGTACAAGCTCCAACTCGGTTTTACAGTGAAAACTGCAGGAACATAAAAACTGCACTAGGAAACAGACTGAGAAATCAGAGTAATAGTTTCACCTGCAACCCGCTCCCTTTGTGATAGATGAACGAACGTCTCTCCACATGCTTCAGTTCTGACAGTTAATTGTGTGTGAAAGCCGAACTTCACCTAGCTTGTTGGGAACACAAAGATTCTGTTCACTTGCTAACTCCAATCAATACATATATATGGGGTGGTACTAGCTCCAACACGATTTTACAGTGTAAACTGCAGTAATTTCATACCGGCACTAGGAAACAGACTGAGAAACGAGAGAAAATGTTTCTCCTGCAACAAGTTACTTTTTTGATAGATGAACGAATGTCTCTCCACATGCACAGTTCTGAGAGATAAGTGTGTGTGAAAGCCGTACTTCAAATAACTTCTTGAGAACACAAAGTTTCTTTACAGTTGCAAACTCCACTCCATACATATATATGGGGAGGTACTAGCTTCAACTCGGTTTTACAGTGAAAACTGCTGGAAATTCAAACCAGCACTAGGAAACAGACTGAGAAACCAGGGTATAAATTCTTCCTGCAAACCTTTCCCTTTGTGCTAGATGAACGAAAATCTCTCCACATGCTCAGTTGTGTGAGATAAATGTGTGTGAAAGCCGTACTTCACCTAGCTTGTTGGGAACACAAGGTTTCTTTTCAGTTGCCAAATTCCACTCCATACATATGTATGGGGCGGTACTAGCTCCAGCTCGGTTTTACAGTGAAAACTGCAAGAACTTCAATCCGGCACTAGGAAACAGACTGAGAAACCAAGTAATAGTTCCTCCTGCAACCCGGTCCCTTTGTGCTAGATGAAAGAAAGTCTCCCCACATGCTCATTTCTGAGAGTTAATTGTGTGTGAAAGCCGTCCTTCTATTAGCTTGTTGGGGACACAAAGTTCCTTTTCATTTGCAAACACCACTCCATACATATATAAGGGCAGGTACAAGCACCAACCCTGTTTTACAGTGTAAACTGCATTAATTTCAAACAGGCACTAGGAAACAAACTGAGAATCCATAGTTAAAATTTCTCCTGCATACCGTTCCATTTGTGCTAGATGAACGAAAATCTCTCCACATGCTCAGTTGTGAGAGATAAGTGTGTGTGAAAGCCGTCCTTCAACTAGCTTGTTGGGAACACGAAGTTTCTATTAGGTTGCAAACCCCACTCCATACATATATATGGGGAGGTACTAGCTCCAATTCTTTTTACACTGAAATCTGCAGGAACTTCATTCCGGCACTAGGAATCAGAATGAGAATCCAGAGTAAACTTTACTCCTACAAACCATTCCATTTGTGCTAGATGAAAGAACTTCTCTCCACATGCTCAGTTTTGAGAGATAAGTGTGTGAAAGCCGTTAATCACCTAGCTTGTTGGGAACACAAATTCTTTTTCAGTTGCAAACACCACTCCATACATATATATGGTGAGGTAATAGCTCCAACCCTGTTTTACAGTGTTAACTGCAGGAACTTCAAACCGGCACTAGGAAACAGACTGAGAAACCAAAGTAAAAGTTTCTCCTGCAACCCATTCACTTTTTGCTAGATGAACGAACGTCTCTCCACATGCTCATTTGTGAGAGATAAGTGTGTGTGAAAGCTGACTTCACCTAGCTTGTTGGGAACACAAAGTTTCTTTTCATTTGCAAACTCCACTCCATACATATATATGGGGAGGTATTTGCCCCAAATCGTTTATACAGTGAAAACTGCAGGAACTTCAAATTGCCACTAGAAAAGAGACTGAGAAACAAGAGTAAAAGTTTCTCCTGCACACTGTTATCTTTGTGCTTGATGAACGAACGTCTCTCCACATGCTCAGTACTGAGAGGTAGGTGTGTGTGAAAGACGTCCTTCAACTAACTTGTAGGAAACACAAAGATTCTTTTAAGTTGCATACTACAATCCATACATATATATGGGGAGGTACTAGCTCCAACTCGGTTTTACGGTGAAAACTGCAGGAACTTCAAACCGCCACTAGGAAAGAAACTGAGAAACCAGAAATAAAGTTTCTCCTGCATACCGTTCCCTTTGTGCTTGATGAACGAACGTCCCTCCACATGCTCAGTTCTGAGAGATAAGTGTGTGTGAAAGCCGTCCTTCACCTAGCTTGTTGGGAACACAAAGTTTCTTTTCAGTTGAAAACTCCACTCCTTACATATATATGCGGAGGTACTAGCTCCAAATCGGTTTTACAGTGATAATTGCAGGAACTTCAAACCTGCACTAGGAAACAGACTGAGAAATCAGATTAATAGTTTCTCCTGCAAACCGTTCCCTTTGTTATAGATGAATGAACGTCTGTCCAAATGCTTCAGTTTTTAGAGATAATTGTGTGTGAAAGCCGTCCTTCAACTAGCTTGTTGGGAACACAAACTTTCTTTTCAGTTGCAAACTCCACTCCATACATCTATATGGGGAGTTTCTAGCTGCAACTCTTTTTACAGTGAAATCTGCAGGAAATTCAAACCGGCACCAGGAAACATACTGAGAAACCAGAGTAAAATTTATTCCTACGACCGTTCCCTTTGTGCTAGATGAACGAACGTCTCTCCAAATGCTCACTTCTGAGAATTAAGTGTGTGTGAAAGCCGTTCTTCAACTAGCTTGTTTGGAAAACAAAATTTCTTTTCAGTTGCAAACTCCACTCCATACATATATATGGGTAGGTAGAAGCTCCAACTCGGTTTTACAGTGAACACTGCAGGAACATAAAAACTGCACTAGGAAACAGACTGAGAAATCAGAGTAATAGTTTCACCTGCAACCCGCTCCCTTTGTGATAGATGAATGAACGTCTCTCCACATGCTTCAGTTCTGACAGTTAATTGTGTGTGAAAGCCGTCCTTCAACTAGCTTGTTGGGAACACAAACTTTCTTTTCAGTTGCAAACTCCACTCCATACATCTATATGGGGAGTTTCTAGCTGCAACTCTTTTTACAGTGAAATCTGCAGGAAATTCAAACCGGCACCAGGAAACATACTGAGAAACCAGAGTAAAATTTATTCCTACGACCGTTCCCTTTGTGCTAGATGAACGAAAGTCTCTCCAAATGCTCACTTCTGAGAATTAAGTGTGTGTGAAAGCCGTTCTTCAACTAGCTTGTTTGGAAAACAAAATTTCTTTTCAGTTGCAAACTCCACTCCATACATATATATGGGTAGGTACAAGCTCCAACTCGGTTTTACAGTGAAAACTGCAGGAACATAAAAACTGCACTAGGAAACAGACTGAGAAATCAGAGTAATAGTTTCACCTGCAACCCGCTCCCTTTGTAATAGATGAACGAACGTCTCTCCACATGCTTCAGTTCTGACAGTTAATTGTGTGTGAAAGCCGAACTTCACCTAGCTTGTTGGGAACACAAAGATTCTGTTCACTTGCTAACTCCAATCAATACATATATATGGGGTGGTACTAGCTCCAACACGATTTTACAGTGTAAACTGCAGTAATTTCATACCGGCACTAGGAAACAGACTGAGAAACGAGAGAAAATGTTTCTCCTGCAACAAGTTACTTTTTTGATAGATGAACGAATGTCTCTCCACATGCACAGTTCTGAGAGATAAGTGTGTGTGAAAGCCGTCCTTCAAATAGCTTCTTGAGAACACAAAGTTTCTTTACAGTTGCAAACTCCACTCCATACATATATATGGGGAGGTACTAGCTTCAACTCGGTTTTACAGTGAAAACTGCAGGAACTTCAAACCTGCACTAGGAAACAGACTGAGAAATCAGAGTAATAGTTTCTCCTGCAAGCCTTTCCCTTTGTGATAGATGAACGAAGGTCTCTCCACATGCTTCAGTTATGAGAGATACGTGTGTGTGAAAGCCGTCCTTCACCTAGCTTGCTAGGAACACAAAGATTTTTCAGTGGCATACTCCACTCCATAAATATATATGGGAAGGTACTAGCTCCAACTCGGTTTCACAGTGAAAACTGCAGGAACTTCAAACCGGCACTAGGAAACAGACTGAGAAACCATCGTAAAAATTTCTCCTGCATCCCGTTCCATTTCTGCTAGAAGAACGAATGTCTCTCCACATGCTCTTTTGTGAGAGATAAATGTGTGTGAAAGCCGTCCTTTTCCCAGCTTTTTGGGAACCCAAAGTCTCTTTTCAGTTGCAAAATTCCACTCCACACATATATATGGGGAGGTACTAGCTCCAGCTCTGTTTTACAGTGAAAACTGCTGGAAATTCAAACCAGCACTAGGAAACAGACTGAGAAACCAGGGTATAATTTCCTCCTGCAAACCTTTCCCTTTGGCTAGATGAACGAAAATCTCTCCACATGCTCAGTTGTGTGAGATAAATGTGTGTGAAAGCCGTACTTCACCTAGCTTGTTGGGAACACAAGGTTTCTTTTCATTTGCCAAATTCCACTCCATACATATATATGGGGCGGTACTAGCTCCAGATCGGTTTTACAGTGAAAACTGCAAGAACTTCAATCCGGCACTAGGAAACAGACTGAGAAACCAAGTAATAGTTCCTCCTGCAACCCGGTCCCTTTGTGCTAGATGAAAGAAAGTCTCCCCACATGCTCATTTCTGAGAGATAATTGTGTGTGAAAGCCGTCCTTCTATTAGCTTGTTGGGGACACAAAGTTCCTTTTCATTTGCAAACACCTCTCCATACATATATAAGGGTAGGTACTAGCACCAACCCTGTTTTACAGTGTAAACTGCATTAATTTCAAACAGGCACTAGGAAACAAACTGAGAATCCATAGTAAAAATTTCTCCTGCATACCGTTCCATTTGTGCTAGATGAACGAAAGTCTCTCCAAATGCTCACTTCTGAGAATTAAGTGTGTGTGAAAGCCGTTCTTCAACTAGCTTGTTTGGAAAACAAAATTTCTTTTCAGTTGCAAACTCCACTCCATACATATATATGGGTAGGTACAAGCTCCAACTCGGTTTTACAGTGAAAACTGCAGGAACATAAAAACTGCACTAGGAAACAGACTGAGAATTCAGAGTAATAGTTTCACCTGCAACCCGCTCCCTTTGTGATAGATGAACGAACGTCTCTCCACATGCTTCAGTTCTGACAGTTAATTGTGTGTGAAAGCCGAACTTCACCTAGCTTGTTGGGAACACAAAGATTCTGTTCACTTGCTAACTCCAATCAATACATATATATGGGGTGGTACTAGCTCCAACACGATTTTACAGTGTAAACTGCAGTAATTTCATACCGGCACTAGGAAACAGACTGAGAAACGAGAGAAAATGTTTCTCCTGCAACAAGTTACTTTTTTGATAGATGAACGAATGTCTCTCCACATGCACAGTTCTGAGAGATAAGTGTGTGTGAAAGCCGTCCTTCAAATAGCTTGTTGGGAACACAAACTTTCTTTTCAGTTGCAAACTCCACTCCATACATCTATATGGGGAGTTTCTAGCTGCAACTCTTTTTACAGTGAAATCTGCAGGAAATTCAAAACGGCACCAGGAAACATACTGAGAAACCAGAGTAAAATTTATTCCTACGACCGTTCCCTTTGTGCTAGATGAACGAACGTCTCTCCAAATGCTCACTTCTGAGAATTAAGTGTGTGTGAAAGCCGTTCTTCAACTAGCTTGTTTGGAAAACAAAATTTCTTTTCAGTTGCAAACTCCACTCCATACATATATATGGGTAGGTACAAGCTCCAACTCGGTTTTACAGTGAAAACTGCAGGAACATAAAAACTGCACTAGGAAACAGACTGAGAAATCAGAGTAATAGTTTCACCTGCAACCCGCTCCCTTTGTGATAGATGAACGAACGTCTCTCCACATGCTTCAGTTCTGACAGTTAATTGTGTGTGAAAGCCGAACTTCACCTAGCTTGTTGGGAACACAAAGATTCTGTTCACTTGCTAACTCCAATCAATACATATATATGGGGTGGTACTAGCTCCAACACGATTTTACAGTGTAAACTGCAGTAATTTCATACCGGCACTAGGAAACAGACTGAGAAATGAGAGAAAATGTTTCTCCTGCAACAAGTTACTTTTTTGATAGATGAACGATTGTCTCTCCACATGCACAGTTCTGAGAGATAAGTGTGTGTGAAAGCCGTCCTTCAAATAGCTTCTTGAGAACACAAAGTTTCTTTACAGTTGCAAACTCCACTCCATACATATATATGGGGAGGTACTAGCTTCAACTCGGTTTTACAGTGAAAACTGCAGGAACTTCAAACCTGCACTAGGAAACAGACTGAGAAATCAGAGTAATAGTTTCTCCTGCAAGCCTTTCCCTTTGTGATAGATGAACGAAGGTCTCTCCACATGCTTCAGTTATGAGAGATACGTGTGTGTGAAAGCCGTCCTTCACCTAGCTTGCTAGGAACACAAAGATTTTTCAGTGGCATACTCCACTCCATAAATATATATGGGAAGGTACTAGCTCCAACTCGGTTTCACAGTGAAAACTGCAGGAACTTCAAACCGGCACTAGGAAACAGACTGAGAAACCATCGTAAAAATTTCTCCTGCATCCCGTTCCATTTCTGCTAGAAGAACGAATGTCTCTCCACATGCTCTTTTGTGAGAGATAAATGTGTGTGAAAGCCGTCCTTTTCCCAGCTTTTTGGGAACCCAAAGTCTCTTTTCAGTTGCGAAATTCCACTCCACACATATATATGGGGAGGTACTAGCTCCAGCTCTGTTTTACAGTGAAAACTGCTGGAAATTCAAACCAGCACTAGGAAACAGACTGAGAAACCAGGGTATAATTTCCTCCTGCAAACCTTTCCCTTTGGCTAGATGAACGAAAATCTCTCCACATGCTCAGTTGTGTGAGATAAATGTGTGTGAAAGCCGTACTTCACCTAGCTTGTTGGGAACACAAGGTTTCTTTTCAGTTGCCAAATTCCACTCCATACATATGTATGGGGCGGTACTAGCTCCAGCTCGGTTTTACAGTGAAAACTGCAAGAACTTCAATCCGGCACTAGGAAACAGACTGAGAAACCAAGTAATAGTTCCTCCTGCAAACCGGTCCCTTTGTGCTAGATGAAAGAAAGTCTCCCCACATGCTCATTTCTGAGAGATAATTGTGTGTGAAAGCCGTCCTTCTATTAGCTTGTTGGGGACACAAAGTTCCTTTTCATTTGCAAACACCACTCCATACATATATATGGGTAGGTACTAGCACCAACCCTGTTTTACAGTGTAAACTGCATTAATTTCAAACAGGCACTAGGAAACAAACTGAGAATCCATAGTAAAAATTTCTCCTGCATACCATTCCATTTGTGCTAGATGAACGAAAGTCTCTCCAAATGCTCACTTCTGAGAATTAAGTGTGTGTGAAAGCCGTTCTTCAACTAGCTTGTTTGGAAAACAAAATTTCTTTTCAGTTGCAAACTCCACTCCATACATATATATGGGTAGGTACAAGCTCCAACTCGGTTTTACAGTGAAAACTGCAGGAACATAAAAACTGCACTAGGAAACAGACTGAGAATTCAGAGTAATAGTTTCACCTGCAACCCGCTCCCTTTGTGATAGATGAACGAACGTCTCTCCACATGCTTCAGTTCTGACAGTTAATTGTGTGTGAAAGCCGAACTTCACCTAGCTTGTTGGGAACACAAAGATTCTGTTCACTTGCTAACTCCAATCAATACATATATATGGGGTGGTACTAGCTCCAACACGATTTTACAGTGTAAACTGCAGTAATTTCATACCGGCACTAGGAAACAGACTGAGAAACGAGAGAAAATGTTTCTCCTGCAACAAGTTACTTTTTTGATAGATGAACGAATGTCTCTCCACATGCACAGTTCTGAGAGATAAGTGTGTGTGAAAGCCGTCCTTCAAATAGCTTGTTGGGAACACAAACTTTCTTTTCAGTTGCAAACTCCACTCCATACATCTATATGGGGAGTTTCTAGCTGCAACTCTTTTTACAGTGAAATCTGCAGGAAATTCAAAACGGCACCAGGAAACATACTGAGAAACCAGAGTAAAATTTATTCCTACGACCGTTCCCTTTGTGCTAGATGAACGAACGTCTCTCCAAATGCTCACTTCTGAGAATTAAGTGTGTGTGAAAGCCGTTCTTCAACTAGCTTGTTTGGAAAACAAAATTTCTTTTCAGTTGCAAACTCCACTCCATACATATATATGGGTAGGTACAAGCTCCAACTCGGTTTTACAGTGAAAACTGCAGGAACATAAAAACTGCACTAGGAAACAGACTGAGAAATCAGAGTAATAGTTTCACCTGCAACCCGCTCCCTTTGTGATAGATGAACGAACGTCTCTCCACATGCTTCAGTTCTGACAGTTAATTGTGTGTGAAAGCCGAACTTCACCTAGCTTGTTGGGAACACAAAGATTCTGTTCACTTGCTAACTCCAATCAATACATATATATGGGGTGGTACTAGCTCC
Organism: Camelus ferus; assembly: GCF_009834535.1. Taxonomy (NCBI): domain Eukaryota; kingdom Metazoa; phylum Chordata; class Mammalia; order Artiodactyla; family Camelidae; genus Camelus; species Camelus ferus. Next base: position 4,115,058 of record NC_045704.1, read on the forward strand.
AACACGATTTTACAGTGTAAACTGCAGTAATTTCATACCGGCACTAGGAAACAGACTGAGAAACGAGAGAAAATGTTTCTCCTGCAACAAGTTACTTTTTTGATAGATGAACGAATGTCTCTCCACATGCACAGTTCAAAGAGATAAGTGTGTGTGAAAGCCGTCCTTCAAATAGCTTCTTGAGAACACAAAGTTTCTTTACAGTTGCAAACTCCACTCCATACATATATATGGGGAGGTACTAGCTTCAACTCGGTTTTACAGTGAAAACTGCAGGAACTTCAAACCTGCACTAGGAAACAGACTGAGAAATCAGAGTAATAGTTTCTCCTGCAAGCCTTTCCCTTTGTGATAGATGAACGAAGGTCTCTCCACATGCTTCAGTTATGAGAGATACGTGTGTGTGAAAGCCGTCCTTCACCTAGCTTGCTAGGAACACAAAGATTTTTCAGTGGCATACTCCACTCCATAAATATATATGGGAAGGTACTAGCTCCAACTCGGTTTCACAGTGAAAACTGCAGGAACTTCAAACCGGCACTAGGAAACAGACTGAGAAACCATCGTAAAAATTTCTCCTGCATCCCGTTCCATTTCTGCTAGAAGAACGAATGTCTCTCCACATGCTCTTTTGTGAGAGATAAATGTGTGTGAAAGCCGTCCTTTTCCCAGCTTTTTGGGAACCCAAAGTCTCTTTTCAGTTGCAAAATTCCACTCCACACATATATATGGGGAGGTACTAGCTCCAGCTCTGTTTTACAGTGAAAACTGCTGGAAATTCAAACCAGCACTAGGAAACAGACTGAGAAACCAGGGTATAATTTCCTCCTGCAAACCTTTCCCTTTGGCTAGATGAACGAAAATCTCTCCACATGCTCAGTTGTGTGAGATAAATGTGTGTGAAAGCCGTACTTCACCTAGCTTGTTGGGAACACAAGGTTTCTTTTCAGTTGCCAAATTCCACTCCATACATATATATGGGGCGGTACTAGCTCCAGCTCGGTTTTACAGTGAAAACTGCAAGAACTTCAATCCGGCACTAGGAAACAGACTGAGAAACAAAGTAATAGTTCCTCCTGCAACCCGGTCCCTTTGTGCTAGATGAAAGAAAGTCTCCCCACATGCTCATTTCTGAGAGATAATTGTGTGTGAAAGCCGTCCTTCTATTAGCTTGTTGGGGACACAAAGTTCCTTTTCATTTGCAAACACCACTCCATACATATATAAGGGTAGTTACTAGCACCAACCCTGTTTTACAGTGTAAACTGCATTAATTTCAAACAGGCATTAGGAAACAAACTGAGAATCCATAGTAAAAATTTCTCCTGCATACCGTTCCATTTGTGCTAGATGAACGAAAGTCTCTCCACATGCTCAATTGTGAGAGATAAGTGTGTGTGAAAGCCGTCCTTCAACTAGCTTGTTAGGAACACGAAGTTTCTTTTAGGTTGCAAACCCCACTCCATACATATATATGGGGAGGTACTAGCTCCAATTCTTTTTACACTGAAATCTGCAGGAACTTCATTCCGGCACTAGGAATCAGAATGAGAATCCAGAGTAAACTTTACTCCTACAAACCATTCCATTTGTGCTAGATGAAAGAACTTCTCTCCACATGCTCAGTTTTGAGAGATAAGTGTGTGAAAGCCGTTAATCACCTAGCTTGTTGGGAACACAAATTCTTTTTCAGTTGCAAACACCACTCCACACATATATATGGTGAAGTAATAGCTCCAACCCTGTTTTACAGTGTAAACTGCAGGAACTTCAAACCGGCACTAGGAAACAGACTGAGAAACCAAAGTAAAAGTTTCTCCTGCAACCCATTCACTTTTTGCTAGATGAACGAACGTCTCTCCACATGCTCATTTGTGAGAGATAAATGTGTGTGAAAGCTGCCTTCACCTAGCTTGTTGGGAACACAAAGTTTCTTTTCAGTTGCAATCTCCACTCCATACATATAAATGGGGAGGTATTTGCCCCAAATCGTTTATACAGTGAAAACTGCAGGAACTTCAAATCGCCACTAGAAAAGAGACTGAGAAACAAGAGTAAAAGTTTCTCCTGCATACTGTTATCTTTGTGCTTGATGAACGAACGTCTCTCCACATGCTCAGTTCTGAGTGATAGGTGTGTGTGAAAGACGTCCTTCAACTAGATTGTAGGAAACACAAAGATTCTTTTAAGTTGCATACTCCAATCCATACATATATATGGGGAGGTACTAGCTCCAACTCGGTTTTACGGTGAAAACTGCAGGAACTTCAAAACCGCCACTAGGAAAGAGACTGAGAAACCAGAAATAAAGTTTCTCCTGCATACCGTTCCCTTTGTGCTTGATGAACGAACGTCCCTCCACATGCTCAGTTCTGAGAGATAATTGTGTGTGAAAGCCGTCCTTCACCTAGCTTGTTGGGAACACAAAGTTTTTTCAGTTGAAAACTCCACTCCTTACATATATATGCGGAGGTACTAGCTCCAAATCGGTTTTACAGTGATAATTGCAGGAACTTCAAACCTGCACTAGGAAACAGACTGAGAAATCAGATTAATAGTTTCTCCTGCAAACCGTTCCCTTTGTTATAGATGAATGAACGTCTGTCCAAATGCTTCAGTTTCTAGAGATACTTGTGTGTGAAAGCCGTCCTTCAACTAGCTTGTTGGGAACACAAACTTTCTTTTCAGTTGCAAACTCCACTCCATACATCTATATGGGGAGTTTCTAGCTCCAACTCTTTTTACAGTGAAATCGGCAGGAAATTCAAACCGGCACCAGGAAACATACTGAGAAACCAGAGTAAAATTTATTCCTACGACCGTTCCCTTTGTGCTAGATGAACGAACGTCTCTCCAAATGCTCACTTCTGAGAATTAAGTGTGTGTGAAAGCCGTACTTCAACTAGCTTGTTTGGAAAACAAAATTTCTTTTCAGTTGCAAACTCCACTCCATACATATATATGGGTAGGTACAAGCTCCAACTCGGTTTTACAGTGAAAACTGCAGGAACATAAAACCTGCACTAGGAAACAGACTGAGAAATCAGAGTAATAGTTTCTCCTGCAACCCGCTCCCTTTTTGATAGATGAACGAACGTCTCTCCACATGCTTCAGTTGTGACATTTAATTGTGTGTGAAAGCCGTTCTTCAACTTCCTTGTTAGGAACACAAAGATTCTTTTCAGTTGCAAACTCCACTCCATACATCTATATGGGTTGTTAATAGCTCCAACTCGGTTTTACAGTGAAAACTGCAGGAAATTCAAAGCGGCACTAGGAAACGGAATGAGAAACCAGAGTAATAGTTTCCCCTGCCAACCTTTCCCTTTGTGCTAAATGAACAAAAGTCTCTCCACATGCTCAGTTCTGAGAGATAATTGTGTGTGAAAGCCTACCTTAACCAAGCTTATAGGGAACACAAAGTTTCTATTCATTTGCAAACTAAACTCCATCTATTTATATATGGGAAGGTACTAGCTCCAACTCAGTTTTACAGTGTAAACTGCAGGAACTTGAAACCGGCACTAGGAAACAGACTGAGAAACCATAGTAAAAGATTCTCCTGAAACCCATTCACTACGTGCTTGATGAACGAACTTCTCTCGAAATGCTCAGTTCTGAGAGATAATGTGTTTGTGAAAGCCATCCTTCACCTAGATTGTTGGGAACACAAAGTTTCTTTTCAGTTGCAAACTACACTCCATCCATATATATGGGGAGGTATTAGCTCCAACTCGGTTTTACAGTGAAAACTGCAGGAACATCAAACCGGCACTAGGAAACAGAATGAGAAACCCGAATAAAAGTTTCTCCTTCATCCCGTTCCTTTTGTGCTGGATGAACGAAAGTCTCTCCACTAGCTCATTCCTGAGTGGTAAGTGATTGTGAAAGCCGTCATTCACCTACCTGGTTGGGAACACAAAGTGTCTTTTCAGTTGCAAACTACACTCCATCCATATATATCGGGAGGTACTAGCTCCTATTGGTTTTACTGTGAAATCTGCAGGAACTTCAAACCGACACTAGTAAACAGACTGAGAAACCAGACTAAAATTTTCTCCTGCAACCCATTTACTTTGTGCTGGATGAACGATCATCTCTCTACATACTCAGTTCTGAGAGATAATTGTGTGTGAAAGCCGTCCTTCACCTACCTTCTAGGGAACAGAAAGTTTCTTTTCAGTTGCAAACTACACTCCATCCATATAAATTGGGAGGTACTAGCACCAACTCGGTTTTAATGTGAAAACTGCAGGATCTTCAAACCGTCACTAGGAAACAGGCTGAGAAAAAGTAGTTATTGTTTCTCCTGCAAACCGTTCCATTTGTGTTAGATTAACGAACATCTCTCTAAGTGCTCAGTTCTGAGAGATAAGTGTGTGTGAAATCCGTCCTTCAATTTGCTTGTTCTGAACACAAAGTTTCTTTTCAGTTGCAAACTGCACACCATACATATATATGGGGAGGTACTAGCCCCAACTCGCTTTTACTGTGAAAACTGCAGGAGCTTCAAACAGGTACTAGGAAACAGACTGAGAAACCGGAGTTAAAGTTTCTCCTGCAACCCGTTCCCTATTTGCGAGATGGACGAACGTCCTTCCACATGCCCATTTCTGAGAAATAAATGTCTGTAAAAGCCGTCTTTCAACTAGCTTCTGAGGAACACAGTTTCTTTTCAGTTGCAAAATACACTGCATCCAAATATATTGGGATTTACAAGCTCCAACTCGGATTTAAAGTGAAAACTACAATAACTTCAAACAGTCACTAGGAAACAGACTGAGAACCCAGAAAAAATGTTTCCACTTTGACTTGTTCCCTTTGTGATAGATGAACGAACGTCTCTTCATATGCTCATTTCTGAGAGATAACTGTGTGTGAATGCCGTCCTTCACCTAAATATTTGGGAACACAAAGTGTGTTTTAAGTTGCAAACTACACACCATTCATATATATATGTGTATGTACAAGCTCCCACTCGGATTTACAGTGAAAACTGCACTAACTTCAAACAGGCATTATGAAAAAGACTGAGATACCAGTATAAAAGTTTCTCCTGCAAACCGTTCCCTTTGCGCTAGATGAAAAAACGACTCTCAACATGCTCAGTTCTGAGAGATAAGTGCGTGTGAAAGCCGTCCTTCACCTAGCTTGTTGGGAACACAATTTCTTTTCATTTGCAACATACACTTCATCCAAATATATGGGGATTTACTAGCACCAACACGGATTTACAGTGAAATCTGCAGGATATTCTAACCGTCACTAGGAAACAGACTGAGAAACAAGAGTAAAACATCCCCTGCAACAATTTCCTATTTTGCTAGATGAGCGAAAGTCTCTCCACTTGATCAGTTCTGAGAGATAAGGGAGTGTGAAAGCCATACTTCCTCTATCTTGTTTGGAAAACAAAGTTTCTTCTCAGTTGCAAACTACATTCCATCCATATATATGGTCATGTACAAGCTCCAACTCCTTTTTACAGTGAAAACTGCAGGATCTTCAAACCAGCACAATGAAAAAGACTGAGAATCCACACTGAATTATTCTCCTGCAAAACGTTCCCTTTGTAATAGATGAACGAAAGTCTCTGCACATGCTCAGTTCTGAGAGAAAAGTGTGTGTGAAAGCCGTCCTTCACCTTCCTTGTTGGGAAAACAAAGTTTCTTTTCAGTAGCAAGCTACACTCCATCCATATATATGGGGAGGTACTAGCTTCAAATAAACTTTACAGTGAAACCTGCAGGAACTTAAAACCAGCGCTAGGAAACAGACTGAAAAACCAGACTAAAAGATTCTTCGGCAAACCAATCCATTTGTGCTAGATGAACGAACGCCTCTCCACATGCTCATTTCACAGAGATAAGTGTGTGTGAAAGCCGCACTTCACCTAGCTTGTTGGGCACAAATAGTTTCTTTTCAAATGCAAACAACACTCCATCCATATATATGCTTAATTTCTAGATCCAACTCTGTATTTCAGTGACAAATGAAGTTAATTCAAACTGGCATTAGGACACAGAATGAGAAACAAGACAAAAAGTTTATACTGCCAACCGATCCCCTTGTGATAGATGAACAAACGTCTCTCAACATGCTCAGTTCTGAGAGATAAGTGTCTGTGCAAGCCGTCCTTCACCTAGCTTGTTGGGAAAACATAGTTTCTTTACAGTTGCAAACAACACTCCATCCATATATTTGGGGAGGTAGTAGATCCAACTCAGTTTTACAGTGAAAATTGCAGGAACTTAAAACCTGCACTAGGAAACAGACTGAGAATTCAGAGTAATAGTTTCTCCTGCAACCCGTTCCCTTTGAGATAGATGAACGAACTTCTCTCCACATGCTCAGTTCTGAGAGATAATTGTGTGTGAAAGCCGTCCTTCAACTAGCTTGTTGGGAACACAAAGTTTCTTTTCAGTTGCAAATTCCACCCCATACGTCTTATGGGGAGTTATTAGCTCCAACTATTTTTACAGTAAAATCTGCAGGAACTTCAACCTGGCACCAGGAATCAGACTGAGAAACCAGAGTAAAATTTACTCCTACGACCGTTCCCTTTGTGCTAGATGAACGAAAGTCTCTCCACATGCTCAATTCTGAGAGATAAGTGTGTGTGAAAGCCGTCCTTCAACTAGCTTGTAGGAAACACAAAGATTCTTTTAAGTTGCATACTCCAATCCATACATATATATGGGGAGGTACTAGCTCCAACTCGGTTTTACGGTGAAAACTGCAGGAACTTCAAACCGCCACTAGGAAAGGGACTGAGAAACCAGAATAAAAGTTTCTCCTGCATACCGTTCCCTTTGTGCTTGATGAACGAACGTCTCTCCACATGCTCAGTTCTGGGAGATAAGTGTGTGTGAAAGCCGTCCTTCACCTAGCTTGTTGGGAACACAAAGTTTCTTTACAGTTCAAATCTCCACTCCTTACATATATATGCGTAGGTACTAGCTCCAAATCGGTTTTACAGTGATAATTGCAGGAACTTCAAACCTGCGCTAGGAAACAGATTGAGAAACCAGAGTAAAAGTTTCTCCTGCAACCCGTTCCCTTTTGATAGATGAACGAATGTCTCTCCACATGCTTCAGTTGTGAGAGATACGTGTGTGTGAAAGCCGTCCTTCACCTAGCTTTCTGGGAACACAAAGTTTTTTTCAGTGGCAAACTCCACTCCATATATATATAAGGGAAGGTACTTGCTCCAATACTGTTTCACAGTGAAAACTGCAGGAACTTCAAACCGGCACTAGGAAACAGACTGAGAAACCATCGTAAAAATTTCTCCTGCATCCCGTTCCATTTCTGCTAGAAGTACGAATGTCTCTCCACATGCTCTTTTGTGAGAGATAAATGTGTGTGAAAGCCGTCCTTCTCCCAGCTTTTTGGGAACCCAAAGTCTCTTTTCAGTTGCAAAATTCCACTCCACACATATATATGGGGAGGTACTAGCTCCAGCTCTGTTTTACAGTGAAAACTGCTGCAAATTCAAACCAGCACTAGGAAACAGACTGAGAAACCAGGGTATAATTTCTTCCTGCAAACCTTTCCCTTTGTGCTAGATGAACGAAAATCTCTCCACATGCTCAGTTGTGTGAGATAAATGTGTGTGAAAGCCGTCCTTCACCTAGCTTGTTGGGAACACAAGGTTTCTTTTCAGTTGCCAAATTCCACTCCATACATATATATGGGTCGGTACTAGCTCCAGCTCGGTTTTACAGTGAAAACTGCAAGAACTTAAATCCAGCACTAGGAAACAGACTTAGTAACCAATTAATAGTTCCTCCTGCAACCCGGTCCCTTTGTGCTAGATGAAAGAAAGTCTCCCCACATGCTCATTTCTGAGAGATAATTGTGTGTGAATGCCGTCCTTCAATTAGCTTGTTGGGAACACATAGTTCCTTTTCATTTGAAAACTACACTCCATACATATATAAGGGGAGGTTCTAGCTCCAACCCTGTTTTAGAGTGTAAACTGCATTAATTTCAAACAGGCACTAGGAAACAAACTGAGAAACCAGAGAAAAAGTTTCTCCTGCATACCGTTCCATTTGTGCTAGATGAACAAAAGTCTCTCCACATGCTCAGCTGTGAGAGATAAGTGTGTGTGAAAGCCGTCTATCAACTAGCTTGTTGGGAACACAAAGTTCCTTTTAGGTTGCAAACCCCACTCCATACATATATATGGGGAGGTACTAGCTCCAATTTTTTTTACAGTGAAAATTGCAGGAACTTCCAACCGGCACTAGGAAACAGACTGAGAAACGAAAGTAAAATTTTCTCCTGCAACCCATTCACTTTTTGCTAGATGAAAGAACGTCTCACCACATGCTCGGTTGTGAGAGATTAGTGTGTGTGAAAGCCGCCTTCACCTAGCTTGTTGGGAACACAAAGTTTCTTTTCAGTTGCCAACTCAACTCCATACATATATATGGGGATGTACTAGCTCCAACTCTTTTTACAGTGAAATCTGCAGGAACTTCAAACCGGCACCAGGAAACACACTGAGAAACCAGAGTAAAATTTACTCCTACGACAGTACTATTTGTGCTAGATGAACCATAGTCTCTCCACATGCTCACTTCTGAGATATAAGTGTGTGTGAAAGCCGTCCTTCACCTAGCTTGCTGGGAACACAAAGTGTCTGTTCAGTGGCAAACTCCACTCCATAAATATATATGGGAAGGTACTAGCTCCAACTCGGTTTCACAGTGAAAACTGCAGGAACTTCAAACCGGCACTAGGAAACAGACTGAGAAACCATAGAAAAAATTTCTCCTGCATCCCGTTCCATTTCTGCTAGAAGAACGAAAGTCTCTCCACATGCTCTGTTGTGAGAGATAAGTGTGTGTGAATGCCATCGTTCACCCAGCTTTTCGGGAACCCAAAGTTTCTTTTCAGTTGCAAAATTCCACTCCACACATATATATGGTTAGGTACTAGCTCCAGCTCTATTTTACAGTGAAAACTGCTGGAAATTCAAACCGGCACTAGGAAACAGGCTGAGAAATCAGAGTAATAGTTTCTCCTGCAACCCTTTCCCTTTGTGCTAGATGAAAGAAAATCTATCCACATGCTCATTTGTGAGAGATAAATGTGTGTGAAAGCCGTCCTTCACCTAGATTGTTGGGAACACAAAGTTTCTTTTCAGTTGCAAACTCCACTCCATACATATATAGGCGGAGGTACTAGCTTCAACTCGGTTTTACAGTGAAAACTGCAGAAAAGTTCAAACCTGCACTAGGAAACAGACTGAGAATCCAGAGTAAACTTTACACCTACAACCCATTCCCTTTGTGCTAGATGAACGAACTTCTCTCCACATGATCAGTTGTGAGATTAAACTGTGTGAAAGCCGATCTTCAACTAGCTTGTAGGGAACACAAAGTTTCTTTTCAGTTGCAAACTTCACTCCGTACATTTATATGGTGAGGTACTAGCTCCAACTCGGTTTCACAGTGAAAACTGCAGGAACTTCCAACCGGCACTAGGAAACGACTGAGAAACCAGAGTATAAGTTTCTCCTGCAACGCGTTCCATTTCTGCTAGAATAACGAAAGTCTCTCCACATGCTCAGTTGTGAGAGATAAGTGTGTGTGAAAGCCGTCCTTCACCTAGATTGTAGGAAACACAAAGATTCTTTTAAGTTGCATACTCCAATCCATACATATATATGGGGAGGTACTAGCTCCAACTCGGTTTTACGGTGAAAACTGCAGGAACTTCAAACCGCCACTAGGAAAGAGACTGAGAAACCAGAATAAAAGTTTCTCCTGCATACCGTTCCCTTTGTGCTTGATGAAAGAACGTCTCTCCACATGCTCAGTTCTGAGAGATAAGTGTGTGTGAAAGCCGTCCTTCACCTAGCTTGTTGGGAACACAAAGTTTCTTTTCAGTTGAAAACTCCACTCCTTACATATATATGCGGAGGTACTAGCTCCAAATCGGTTTTACAGTGATAATTGCAGGAACTTCAAACCTGCACTAGGAAACAGACTGAGAAATCAGAGTAATAGTTTCTCCTGCAAACCGTTCCCTTTGTTATAGATGAATGAACGTCTGTCCAAATGCTTCAGTTTTTAGAGATAATTGTGTGTGAAAGCCGTCCTTCAACTAGCTTGTTGGGAACACAAAGATTCTTTTAACTTGCTAACTCCAATCCATACATATATATGGCGAGGTACTAGCTCCAACATGGTTTTACAGTGTAAACTGCAGTAATTTCATACCGGCACTAGGAAACAGAATGAGAAACCAGAGTAAATGTTTCTCCTGCAACAAGTTACTTTTTTGATAGATGAACGAACGTCTCTCCACATGCTCATTTCTGAGAGATAAGTGTGTGTGAAAGCCGTCCTTCAAAACCTTGAATGGAACACAAATTTTCTTTTCATTTGCAAACTCCACTCCATACATATATATGGGGAGGTACTAGCTCGAACTCGGTATTACGGTTAAAACTGCAGGAACTTCAAACCGACACTAGGAAAGAGACTGAGAATCCAGAGTAAAAGATTCACCTGCATACAGTTCCCTTTTTGCTTGATGAACGAAAGTCTATCCACATGCTCAATTCTGAGAGATAAGTGTGTGTGAAAGCCGTCCTTCACCTAGCTTGTTGGGAACACAAAGTTTCTTTTCAGTTGCAAACTCCACTCCATACATACATATGCGGAGGTACTAGCTTCAACTCGGTTTTACAGTGAAAACTGCAGGAACTTCAAACCTGCACTAGGAAACAGACTGAGAAATCAGAGTAATAGTTTCTCCTGCAACCCGTTCCCTTTGTGATAGATGAACGAAAGTCTCTCCACATGATTCAGTTGTGAGAGATACGTGTGTGTGAAAGCCGTCCTTCACCTAGCTTGCTGGGAACACAAAGTTTTTTTCAGTGGCATACTCCACTCTATAAATATATACGGGAAGGTGCTAGCTCCAACTCGGTTTCACAGTGATAACTGCTGGAAATTCAAACCAGCACTTGGAAACAGACTGAGAAACCAGAGTATAATTTCCTCCTGCAAACATTTCCCTTTGTGCTAGATGAACGAAAATCTCTCCACATGCTCAGTTGTGTGAGATAATTGTGTGTGAAAGCCGTACTTCACCTAGCTTGTTGGGAACACAAGGTTTCTTTTCAGTTGCCAATTCCACTCCATATATATATACGGTGCGGTTCTGGCTCCAGCTCGGTTTTACACTGAAAACTGCAAGAACTTCAATCCGGCTCTAGGAAACAGACTGAAAAACCAATTAATAGTTCATCCTGCAACCCGGTCCCTTTGTGCTAGATGAAAGAAAGTCTCCCCACATGCTCATTTCTGAGAGATAATTGTGTGTGAAAGCCGTCCTTCTATTAGCTTGTTGGGGACACAAAGTTCCTTTTCATTTGCAAACTCCACTCCATACATATATAAGGGGTGGTACTAGCTCCAACCCTCTTTTAGAGTGTAAACTGCATTAATTTCAAACAGGCACTAGGAAACAATCTGAGAAACCAGAGTAAAAATTTCTCCTGCATACCGTTCCATTTGTGCTAGATGAACGAAAGTCTCTCCACATGCTCAGTTGTGAGAGATAAGTGTGTGTGAAAGCCGTCCTTCAACTAGCTTGTTGGGAACACAAAGTTTCTTTTAGGTAGCAAACCCCACTCCATACATGTATATGGGGAGGTACTAGCTCCAATTCTTTTTACACTGAAATCTGCAGGAACTTCATTCCGGCACTAGGAATCAGAATGAGAATCCAGAGTAAACTTTACTCCTACAAACAATTCCATTTGTGCTAGATGAAAGAACTTCTCTCCACATGCTCAGTTTTGAGAGATAAGTGTGTGAAAGCCGTTCATCACCTATCTTTTTGGGAACACAAATTCTTTTTCAGTTGCAAACCCCACTCCATACATATATATGGTGAGGTAATAGCTCCAACCCTGTTTTACAGTGTAAACTGCAGGAACTTCAAACCGGCACTAGGAAACAGACTGAGAAACCAAAGTAAATGTTTCTCCTGCAACCCATTCAATTTTGCTAGATGAATGAACGTCTCTCCACATGCTCAGTTGTGAGAGATAAGTGTGTGTGAAAGCCGCCTTCACTTAGCTTGTTGGGAACACAAAGTTTCTTTTCAGTTGCAAACTCCACTCCATAAATTTAAATGGGGAGGTACTTGCCCCAAATCGTTTATACAGTGAAAACTGCAGGAACTTCAAATCGCCACTAGAAAAGAGACTGAGAAACAAGAGTAAAAGTTTCTCCTGCATACTGTTATCTTTGTGCTTGATTAACGAACGTCTCCCCACATGCTCATTTCTGAGAGATAATTGTGTGTGAAAGCCGTCCTTCTATTAGCTTGTTGGGGACACAAAGTTCCATTTCATTTGCAAACTCCACTCCATACATCAATATGGGGAGGAACTAGCTCCAATTCTTTTTACACTGAAATCTGCAGGAACTTCATTCCGGCACTAGGAATCAGAATGAGAATCCAGAGTAAACTTTACTCCTACAAACAATTCCATTTGTGCTAGATGAAAGAACTTCTCTCCACATGCTCAGTTTTGAGAGATAAGTGTGTGAAAGCAGTTCATCACCTATCTTTTTGGGAACACAAATTCTTTTTCAGTTGCAAACCCCACTCCATACATATATATGGTGAGGTAATAGCTCCAACCCTGTTTTACAGTGTAAACTGCAGGAACTTCAAACCGGCACTAAGAAACAGACTGAGAATCCAGAGTAAATGTTTCTCCTGCAACCCATTCAATTTTGCTAGATGAATGAACGTCTCTCCACATGCTCAGTTGTGAGAGATAACTGTGTGTGAAAGCCACCTTCACTTAGCTTGTTGGGAACACAAAGTTTCTTTTCAGTTGCAAACTCCACTCCATAAATTTAAATGGGGAGGTACTTGCCCCAAATCGTTTATACAGTGAAAACTGCAGGAACTTCAAATCGCCACTAGAAAAGAGACTGAGAAACAAGAGTAAAAGTTTCTCCTGCATACTGTTATCTTTGTGCTTGATGAACGAACGTCTCTCCACATGCTCAGTTCTGAGAGATAAGTGTGTGTGAAAGCCGTCCTTCAACTAGCTTGTTGGGAACACAAAGTTTCTTTTCAGTTGCCAACTCCACTCCATAAATATATATGGGGAGGTACTAGCTCCAACTCTTTTTACAGTGAAATCTGCAGGAACTTCAAACCGGCACAAGGAAACAGACTGAGAAACCATAGTAAAAATTTCTCCTGCATCCCGTTCACTTTCTGCTAGAAGAACGAATGTCTCTCCACATGCTCTGTTGTGAGAGATAATTGTGTGAATGCAGTCGTTCACCCAGCTTTTTGGGAACCCAAAATTTCTTTTCAGTTGCAAAATTCCACTCCACACATATATATGGGGAGGTACTAGCTCCAGCTCTGTTTTACAGTGAAGACTACTGGAAAATCAAACCGGCACTACGAAACAGACTGAGAAATCAGAGTAATAGTTTCTCCTGCAACCCTTTCCCTTTGTGCTAGATGAACGAAAATCTATCCACATGCTCATTTGTGAGCGATAAATGTGTGTGAAAGCCGTCCTTCAACTAGATTGTTGGGAACACAAAGTTTCTTTTCAGTTGCAAACTCCACTCCATACATCTATATGCGGAGGTACTTGCTTCAACACGGTTTTACAGTGAAAACTGCAGAAAACTTCAAACCTGCACTAGGAAACAGACTAAGGATCCAGAGAAAACTTTACTCCTACAACCCATTCCCTTTGTGCTAGATGAACGAAATTCTCTCCTCATGCTCAGTTGTGAGAGATAACTGTGTGAAAGCCATTCATCACCTAGCTTGTAGGGAACACAAAGTTTCTTTTCAGTTGCAAACTCCAATCCATACATATATATGGTGAGGTACTAGCTCCAACTCTGTTTTAAAGTGAAAACTGCTGGAACTTCCAACCGGCACTAGGAAACAGACTCAGAAACCATAGTAAAAGATTCTCCTGCAACCCATTCATTTTTGCTAGATGAACGAACGTCTCTCCACATGCTCAGTTGTGAGAGATAAGTGTGTTTGAAAGCCGTCCTTCACCTAGCTTGTTGGGAACACAAATTTTCTTTTAATTTGTAATCTCCACTCCATACATATATATGGGGAGGTACTACCTCCAACTCGCTTTTACAGTGAAAACTGCAGGAACTTCAAACCGGCACTAGGAAAGCGACTGAGAAACCAGAGAATAAGTTTCTCCTGCAACGCGTTCCATTTCTGCTAGAATAAAGAAAGTCTCTCCACATGCTCAGTTGTGAGAGATAAGTGTGTGTGAAAGCCGTCCTTCAACTAGCTTGTTGGGAACACAAAGTTTCTTTTCAGTTGAAAACTCCACTCCTTACATATATATGCGGAGGTACTAGCTCAAATCGGTTTTACAGTGATAATTGCAGGAACTTCAAACCTGCACTAGGAAACAGACTGAGAAATCAGAGTAATAGTTTCTCCTGCAAACCGTTCCCTTTGTTATAGATGAATGAACGTCTGTCCAAATGCTTCATTTTTGAGAGATATTTGTGTGTGAAAGCCGTCCTTCAACTAGCTTGTTGGGAACACAAAGTTTCTTTTCAGTTGCAAACTCCACTCCATATATCTATATGGGGAGTTTCTAGCTCCAACTCTTTTTACTGTGAAATATGCAGGAAATTCAACCCGGCACCAGGAAACATGCTGAGAAACCAGAGTAAAATTTACTCCTACTTCCGTTCCCATAGTGCTAGATGAACGAAAGTTTCTCCACATGCTCACTTCGGAGAATTAAGTGTGTGTGAAAGCCGCCCTTCAACTAGCTTGTTTGGAACACAAAAATTCTTTTCAGTTGCAAACTCCACTCCCTAAATATATATGGGTAGGTACAAGCTCCAACTCGGTTTTACAGTGAAAACTGCAGGAACATAAAACCTGCACTAGGAAACAGACTGAGAATTCAGAGTAATAGTTTCTAATGCAAACTGCTCCCTTTGTGATAGATGAACGAACGTCTCTCCACATGCTTCATTTGTGACAGTTAATTGGGTGTGAAAGCCGTCCTTCAACTTGCTTGTTGGGAACACAAAGATACTTTTCAGTTGCAAACTCCACTCCATACATCTATATGGGGTGTTACTAGCTCCAACTCTTTTTACAGTAAAATCTGCAGGAACTTCAACCCGGCACCAGGAAACAGACTGAGAAACCAGAGTAAAATTTATTCCTACGACCGTTCCCTTTGTGCTAGATGAACGAACGTCTCTCCAAATGCTCACTTCTGAGAATTAAGTGTGTGTGAAAGCCGTTCTTCAACTAGCTTGTTTGGAAAACAAAATTTCTTTTCAGTTGCAAACTCCACTCCATACATATATATGGGTAGGTACAAGCTCCAACTCGGTTTTACAGTGAAAACTGCAGGAACATAAAAACTGCACTAGGAAACAGACTGAGAAATCAGAGTAATAGTTTCACCTGCAACCCGCTCCCTTTGTGATAGATGAATGAACGTCTCTCCACATGCTTCAGTTCTGACAGTTAATTGTGTGTGAAAGCCGTCCTTCAACTTGCTTGTTGGGAACACAAAGATACTTTTCAGTTGCAAACTCCACTCCATACATCTATATGGGGTGTTACTAGATCCAAATCTTTTTACAGTAAAATCTGCAGGAACTTCAACCCGGCACCAGGAAACAGACTGAGAAACCAGAGTAAAATTTACTCCTACGACCGTTCCCTTTGTGCTAGATGAACGAAAGTCTCTCCACATGCTCACTTCTGAGAGATAAGTGTGTGTGAAAGCCGAACTTCACCTAGCTTGTTGGGAACACAAAGTTTCTTTTCAGTTGCCAACTCAACTCCATACATATATATGGGGATGTACTAGCTCCAACTCTTTTTACAGTGAAATCTGCAGGAACTTCAAACCGGCACCAGGAAACACACTGAGAAACCAGAGTAAAATTTACTCCTACGACAGTACTATTTGTGCTAGATGAACCATAGTCTCTCCACATGCTCACTTCTGAGATATAAGTGTGTGTGAAAGCCGTCCTTCACCTAGCTTGCTGGGAACACAAAGTTTCTGTTCAGTGGCAAACTCCACTCCATAAATATATATGGGAAGGTACTAGCTCCAACTCGGTTTCACAGTGAAAACTGCAGGAACTTCAAACCGGCACTAGGAAACAGACTGAGAAACCATAGAAAAAATTTCTCCTGCATCCCGTTCCATTTCTGCTAGAAGAACGAAAGTCTCTCCACATGCTCTGTTGTGAGAGATAAGTGTGTGTGAATGCCATCGTTCACCCAGCTTTTCGGGAACCCAAAGTTTCTTTTCAGTTGCAAAATTCCACTCCACACATATATATGGGTAGGTACTAGCTCCAGCTCTATTTTACAGTGAAAACTGCTGGAAATTCAAACCGGCACTAGGAAACAGGCTGAGAAATCAGAGTAATAGTTTCTCCTGCAACCCTTTCCCTTTGTGCTAGATGAAAGAAAATCTATCCACATGCTCATTTGTGAGAGATAAATGTGTGTGAAAGCCGTCCTTCACCTAGATTGTTGGGAACACAAAGTTTCTTTTCAGTTGCAAACTCCACTCCATACATATATAGGCGGAGGTACTAGCTTCAACTCGGTTTTACAGTGAAAACTGCAGAAAAGTTCAAACCTGCACTAGGAAACAGACTGAGAATCCAGAGTAAACTTTACACCTACAACCCATTCCCTTTGTGCTAGATGAACGAACTTCTCTCCACATGATCAGTTGTGAGATTAAACTGTGTGAAAGCCGATCTTCAACTAGCTTGTAGGGAACACAAAGTTTCTTTTCAGTTGCAAACTTCACTCCGTACATTTATATGGTGAGGTACTAGCTCCAACTCGGTTTCACAGTGAAAACTGCAGGAACTTCCAACCGGCACTAGGAAACGACTGAGAAACCAGAGTATAAGTTTCTCCTGCAACGCGTTCCATTTCTGCTAGAATAACGAAAGTCTCTCCACATGCTCAGTTGTGAGAGATAAGTGTGTGTGAAAGCCGTCCTTCACCTAGATTGTAGGAAACACAAAGATTCTTTTAAGTTGCATACTCCAATCCATACATATATATGGGGAGGTACTAGCTCCAACTCGGTTTTACGGTGAAAACTGCAGGAACTTCAAACCGCCACTAGGAAAGAGACTGAGAAACCAGAATAAAAGTTTCTCCTGCATACCGTTCCCTTTGTGCTTGATGAAAGAACGTCTCTCCACATGCTCAGTTCTGAGAGATAAGTGTGTGTGAAAGCCGTCCTTCACCTAGCTTGTTGGGAACACAAAGTTTCTTTTCAGTTGAAAACTCCACTCCTTACATATATATGCGGAGGTACTAGCTCCAAATCGGTTTTACAGTGATAATTGCAGGAACTTCAAACCTGCACTAGGAAACAGACTGAGAAATCAGAGTAATAGTTTCTCCTGCAAACCGTTCCCTTTGTTATAGATGAATGAACGTCTGTCCAAATGCTTCAGTTTTTAGAGATAATTGTGTGTGAAAGCCGTCCTTCAACTAGCTTGTTGGGAACACAAAGATTCTTTTAACTTGCTAACTCCAATCCATACATATATATGGCGAGGTACTAGCTCCAACATGGTTTTACAGTGTAAACTGCAGTAATTTCATACCGGCACTAGGAAACAGAATGAGAAACCAGAGTAAATGTTTCTCCTGCAACAAGTTACTTTTTTGATAGATGAACGAACGTCTCTCCACATGCTCATTTCTGAGAGATAAGTGTGTGTGAAAGCCGTCCTTCAAAACCTTGAATGGAACACAAATTTTCTTTTCATTTGCAAACTCCACTCCATACATATATATGGGGAGGTACTAGCTCGAACTCGGTATTACGGTTAAAACTGCAGGAACTTCAAACCGACACTAGGAAAGAGACTGAGAATCCAGAGTAAAAGATTCACCTGCATACAGTTCCCTTTTTGCTTGATGAACGAAAGTCTATCCACATGCTCAATTCTGAGAGATAAGTGTGTGTGAAAGCCGTCCTTCACCTAGCTTGTTGGGAACACAAAGTTTCTTTTCAGTTGCAAACTCCACTCTATACATACATATGCGGAGGTACTAGCTTCAACTCGGTTTTACAGTGAAAACTGCAGGAACTTCAAACCTGCACTAGGAAACAGACTGAGAAATCAGAGTAATAGTTTCTCCTGCAACCCGTTCCCTTTGTGATAGATGAACGAAAGTCTCTCCACATGATTCAGTTGTGAGAGATACGTGTGTGTGAAAGCCGTCCTTCACCTAGCTTGCTGGGAACACAAAGTTTTTTTCAGTGGCAAACTCCACTCTATAAATATATACGGGAAGGTGCTAGCTCCAACTCGGTTTCACAGTGATAACTGCTGGAAATTCAAACCAGCACTTGGAAACAGACTGAGAAACCAGAGTATAATTTCCTCCTGCAAACATTTCCCTTTGTGCTAGATGAACGAAAATCTCTCCACATGCTCAGTTGTGTGAGATAATTGTGTGTGAAGGCCGTACTTCACCTAGCTTGTTGGGAACACAAGGTTTCTTTTCAGTTGCCAATTCCATTCCATATATATATACGGTGCGGTTCTGGCTCCAGCTCGGTTTTACACTGAAAACTGCAAGAACTTCAATCCGGCTCTAGGAAACAGACTGAAAAACCAATTAATAGTTCATCCTGCAACCCGGTCCCTTTGTGCTAGATGAAAGAAAGTCTCCCCATATGCTCATTTCTGAGAGATAATTGTGTGTGAAAGCCGTCCTTCTATTAGCTTGTTGGGGACACAAAGTTCCTTTTCATTTGCAAACTCCACTCCATACATATATAAGGGGTGGTACTAGCTCCAACCCTCTTTTAGAGTGTAAACTGCATTAATTTCAAACAGGCACTAGGAAACAATCTGAGAAACCAGAGTAAAAATTTCTCCTGCATACCGTTCCATTTGTGCTAGATGAACGAAAGTCTCTCCACATGCTCAGTTGTGAGAGATAAGTGTGTGTGAAAGCCGTCCTTCAACTAGCTTGTTGGGAACACAAAGTTTCTTTTAGGTAGCAAACCCCACTCCATACATGTATATGGGGAGGTACTAGCTCCAATTCTTTTTACACTGAAATCTGCAGGAACTTCATTCCGGCACTAGGAATCAGAATGAGAATCCAGAGTAAACTTTACTCCTACAAACAATTCCATTTGTGCTAGATGAAAGAACTTCTCTCCACATGCTCAGTTTTGAGAGATAAGTGTGTGAAAGCCGTTCATCACCTATCTTTTTGGGAACACAAATTCTTTTTCAGTTGCAAACCCCACTCCATACATATATATGGTGAGGTAATAGCTCCAACCCTGTTTTACAGTGTAAACTGCAGGAACTTCAAACCGGCACTAGGAAACAGACTGAGAAACCAAAGTAAATGTTTCTCCTGCAACCCATTCAATTTTGCTAGATGAATGAACGTCTCCCCACATGCTCAGTTGTGAGAGATAAGTGTGTGTGAAAGCCGCCTTCACTTAGCTTGTTGGGAACACAAAGTTTCTTTTCAGTTGCAAACTCCACTCCATAAATTTAAATGGGGAGGTACTTGCCCCAAATCGTTTATACAGTGAAAACTGCAGGAACTTCAAATCGCCACTAGAAAAGAGACTGAGAAACAAGAGTAAAAGTTTCTCCTGCATACTGTTATCTTTGTGCTTGATTAACGAACGTCTCCCCACATGCTCATTTCTGAGAGATAATTGTGTGTGAAAGCCGTCCTTCTATTAGCTTGTTGGGGACACAAAGTTCCATTTCATTTGCAAACTCCACTCCATACATCAATATGGGGAGGAACTAGCTCCAATTCTTTTTACACTGAAATCTGCAGGAACTTCATTCCGGCACTAGGAATCAGAATGAGAATCCAGAGTAAACTTTACTCCTACAAACAATTCCATTTGTGCTAGATGAAAGAACTTCTCTCCACATGCTCAGTTTTGAGAGATAAGTGTGTGAAAGCAGTTCATCACCTATCTTTTTGGGAACACAAATTCTTTTTCAGTTGCAAACCCCACTCCATACATATATATGGTGAGGTAATAGCTCCAACCCTGTTTTACAGTGTAAACTGCAGGAACTTCAAACCGGCACTAAGAAACAGACTGAGAATCCAGAGTAAATGTTTCTCCTGCAACCCATTCAATTTTGCTAGATGAATGAACGTCTCTCCACATGCTCAGTTGTGAGAGATAACTGTGTGTGAAAGCCACCTTCACTTAGCTTGTTGGGAACACAAAGTTTCTTTTCAGTTGCAAACTCCACTCCATAAATTTAAATGGGGAGGTACTTGCCCCAAATCGTTTATACAGTGAAAACTGCAGGAACTTCAAATCGCCACTAGAAAAGAGACTGAGAAACAAGAGTAAAAGTTTCTCCTGCATACTGTTATCTTTGTGCTTGATGAACGAACGTCTCTCCACATGCTCAGTTCTGAGAGATAAGTGTGTGTGAAAGCCGTCCTTCAACTAGCTTGTTGGGAACACAAAATTTCTTTTCAGTTGCCAACTCCACTCCATAAATATATATGGGGAGGTACTAGCTCCAACTCTTTTTACAGTGAAATCTGCAGGAACTTCAAACCGGCACAAGGAAACAGACTGAGAAACCATAGTAAAAATTTCTCCTGCATCCCGTTCACTTTCTGCTAGAAGAACGAATGTCTCTCCACATGCTCTGTTGTGAGAGATAATTGTGTGAATGCAGTCGTTCACCCAGCTTTTTGGGAACCCAAAATTTCTTTTCAGTTGCAAAATTCCACTCCACACATATATATGGGGAGGTACTAGCTCCAGCTCTGTTTTACAGTGAAGACTGCTGGAAAATCAAACCGGCACTACGAAACAGACTGAGAAATCAGAGTAATAGTTTCTCCTGCAACCCTTTCCCTTTGTGCTAGATGAACGAAAATCTATCCACATGCTCATTTGTGAGCGATAAATGTGTGTGAAAGCCGTCCTTCAACTAGATTGTTGGGAACACAAAGTTTCTTTTCAGTTGCAAACTCCACTCCATACATCTATATGCGGAGGTACTTGCTTCAACACGGTTTTACAGTGAAAACTGCAGAAAACTTCAAACCTGCACTAGGAAACAGACTAAGGATCCAGAGAAAACTTTACTCCTACAACCCATTCCCTTTGTGCTAGATGAACGAAATTCTCTCCTCATGCTCAGTTGTGAGAGATAACTGTGTGAAAGCCATTCATCACCTAGCTTGTAGGGAACACAAAGTTTCTTTTCAGTTGCAAACTCCAATCCATACATATATATGGTGAGGTACTAGCTCCAACTCTGTTTTAAAGTGAAAACTGCTGGAACTTCCAACCGGCACTAGGAAACAGACTCAGAAACCATAGTAAAAGATTCTCCTGCAACCCATTCATTTTTGCTAGATGAACGAACGTCTCTCCACATGCTCAGTTGTGAGAGATAAGTGTGTTTGAAAGCCGTCCTTCACCTAGCTTGTTGGGAACACAAATTTTCTTTTAATTTGTAATCTCCACTCCATACATATATATGGGGAGGTACTACCTCCAACTCGCTTTTACAGTGAAAACTGCAGGAACTTCAAACCGGCACTAGGAAAGCGACTGAGAAACCAGAGAATAAGTTTCTCCTGCAACGCGTTCCATTTCTGCTAGAATAAAGAAAGTCTCTCCACATGCTCAGTTGTGAGAGATAAGTGTGTGTGAAAGCCGTCCTTCAACTAGCTTGTTGGGAACACAAAGTTTCTTTTCAGTTGAAAACTCCACTCCTTACATATATATGCGGAGGTACTAGCTCAAATCGGTTTTACAGTGATAATTGCAGGAACTTCAAACCTGCACTAGGAAACAGACTGAGAAATCAGAGTAATAGTTTCTCCTGCAAACCGTTCCCTTTGTTATAGATGAATGAACGTCTGTCCAAATGCTTCATTTTTGAGAGATATTTGTGTGTGAAAGCCGTCCTTCAACTAGCTTGTTGGGAACACAAAGTTTCTTTTCAGTTGCAAACTCCACTCCATATATCTATATGGGGAGTTTCTAGCTCCAACTCTTTTTACTGTGAAATATGCAGGAAATTCAACCCTGCACCAGGAAACATGCTGAGAAACCAGAGTAAAATTTACTCCTACGTCCGTTCCCATAGTGCTAGATGAACGAAAGTTTCTCCACATGCTCACTTCGGAGAATTAAGTGTGTGTGAAAGCCGCCCTTCAACTAGCTTGTTTGGAACACAAAATTTCTTTTCAGTTGCAAACTCCACTCCCTAAATATATATGGGTAGGTACAAGCTCCAACTCGGTTTTACAGTGAAAACTGCAGGAACATAAAACCTGCACTAGGAAACAGACTGAGAATTCAGAGTAATAGTTTCTAATGCAAACTGCTCCCTTTGTGATAGATGAACGAACGTCTCTCCACATGCTTCATTTGTGACAGTTAATTGGGTGTGAAAGCCGTCCTTCAACTTGCTTGTTGGGAACACAAAGATACTTTTCAGTTGCAAACTCCACTCCATACATCTATATGGGGTGTTACTAGCTCCAACTCTTTTTACAGTAAAATCTGCAGGAACTTCAACCCGGCACCAGGAAACAGACTGAGAAACCAGAGTAAAATTTACTCCTACGACCGTTCCCTTTGTGCTAGATGAACGAAAGTCTCTCCACATGCTCACTTCTGAGAGATAAGTGTGTGTGAAAGCCGAACTTCACCTAGCTTGTTGGGAACACAAAGATTCTTTTCACTTGCTAACTCCAATCTATACATATATATGGGGTGGTACTAGCTCCAACACGATTTTACAGTGTAAACTGCAGTAATTTCATACCGGCACTAGGAAACAGACTGAGAAACGAGAGAAAATGTTTCTCCTGCAACAAGTTACTATTTTGATAGATGAACGAATGTCTCTCCACATGCACAGTTCTGAGAGATAAGTGTGTGTGAAAGCCGTCCTTCAATTAGCTTCTTGAGAACACAAAGTTTCTTTACAGTTGCAAACTCCACTCCATACATATATATGGGGTGGTACTAGCTTCAACTCGGTTTTACAGTGAAAACTGCAGGAACTTCAAACCTGCACTAGGAAAGAGACTGAGAAATCAGAGTAATAGTTTCTCCTGCAAACCTTTCCCTTTTTGATAGATGAACGAAGGTCTCTCCACATGCTTCAGTTATGAGAGATACGTGTGTGTGAAAGCCGTCCTTCACCTAGCTTGCTGTTAACACAAAGTTTTTTTCAGTGGCATACTCCACTCCATAAATATATATGGGAAGGTAGTAGCTCCAACTCGGTTTCACAGTGAAAACTGCAGGAACTTCAAACCGGCACTAGGAAACAGACTGAGAAACCATCGTAAAAATTTCTCCTGCATCCCGTTCCATTTCTGCTAGAAGAACGAATGTCTCTCCACATGCTCTTTTGTGAGAGATAATTGTGTGTGAAAGCCGTCCTTCACCTAGCTTGTTGGGAACACAAGGTTTCTTTTCAGTTGCCAAATTCCACTCCATACATATATATGGGGAGGTACTAACTCCAGCTCTGTTTTACAGTGAAAACTGCTGGAAATTCAAACCAGCACTAGGAAACAGACTGAGAAACCAGGATATAATTTCTTCCTGCAAACCTTTCCCTTTGTGCTAGATGAACGAAAATCTCTCCACATGCTCAGTTGTGTGAGATAAATGTGTGTGAAAGCCGTCCTTCACCTAGCTTGTTGGGAACACAAGGTTCCTTTTCAGTTGCCAAATTCCACTCCATACATATGTATGGGGCGGTACTAGCTCCAGCTCGGTTTTACAGTGAAAACTGCAAGAACTTCAATCCGGCACTAGGAAACAGACTGAGAAACCAAGTAATAGTTCCTCCTGCAACCCGGTCCCTTTGTGCTAGATGAAAGAAAGTCTCCCCACATGCTCATTTCTGAGAGATAATTGTGTGTGAAAGCCGTCCTTCTATTAGCTTGTTGGGGACACAAAGTTCCTTTTCATTTGCAAACACCACTCCATACATATATAAGGGCAGGTACAAGCACCAACCCTGTTTTACAGTGTAAACTGCATTAATTTCAATCAGGCACTAGGAAACAAACTGAGAATCCATAGTTAAAATTTCTCCTGCATACCATTCCATTTGTGCTAGATGAACGAAAGTCTCTCCACATGCTCAGTTGTGAGAGATAAGTGTGTGTGAAAGCCGTCCTTCAACTAGCTTGTTGGGAACACGAAGTTTCTTTTAGGTTGCAAACCCCACTCCATACATATATATGGGGAGGTACTAGCTCCAATTCTTTTTACACTGAAATCTGCAGTAACTTCATTCCGGCACTAGGAATCAGAATGAGAATCCAGAGTAAACTTTACTCCTACAAACTATTCCATTTGTGCTAGATGAAAGAATTTCTCTCCACATGCTCAGTTTTGAGAGATAAGTGTGTGAAAGCCGTTAATCACCTAGCTTGTTGGGAACACAAATTCTTTTTCAGTTGAAAACACCACTCCACACATATATATGGTGAAGTAATAGCTCCAACCCTGTTTTACAGTGTAAACTGCAGGAACTTCAAACCGGCACTAGGAAACAGACTGAGAAACCAAAGTAAAAGTTTCTCCTGCAACCCATTCACTTTTTGCTAGATGAACGAACGTCTCTCCACATGCTCAGTTGTGAGAAATAAGTGTGTGAGAAAGCCGCCTTCACCTAGCTTGTTGGGAACACAAAGTTTCTTTTCAGTTGCAAACTCCACTCCATACATATAAATGGGGAGGTATTTGCCCCAAATCGTTTATACAGTGAAAACTGCAGGAACTTCAAATCGCCACTAGAAAAGAGACTGAGAAACAAGAGTAAAAGTTTCTCCTGCATACTGTTATCTTTGTGCTTGATGAACGAACGTCTCTCCACATGCTCAGTTCTGAGAGATAGGTGTGTGTGAAAGCCGTCCTTCAACTAGCTTGTAGGAAACACAAAGATTCTTTTAAGTTGCCTTCACCAATCCATACATATATATGGGGAGGTACTAGCTCCAACTCGGTTTTACGGTGAAAACTGCAGGAACTTCAAACCGCCACTAGGAAAGAGACTGAGAAACCAGAAATAAAGTTTCTCCTGCATACCGTTCCCTTTGTGCTTGATGAACGAACGTCCCTCCACATGCTCAGTTCTGAGAGATAAGTGTGTGTGAAAGCCGTCCTTCACCTAGCTTGTTGGGAACACAAAGTTTCTTTTCAGTTGAAAACTCCACTCCTTACATATATATGCGGAGGTACTAGCTCCAAATCGGTTTTACAGTGATAATTGCAGGAACTTCAAACCTGCACTAGGAAACAGACTGAGAAATCAGATTAATAGTTTCTCCTGCAAACCGTTCCCTTTGTTATAGATGAATGAACGTCTGTCCAAATGCTTCCGTTTTTAGAGATAATTGTGTGTGAAAGCCGTCCTTCAACTAGCTTGTTGGGAACACAAACTTTCTTTTCAGTTGCAAACTCCACTCCATACATCTATATGGGGAGTTTCTAGCTGCAACTCTTTTTACAGTGAAATCTGCAGGAAATTCAAACCGGCACCAGGAAACATACTGAGAAACCAGAGTAAAATTTATTCCTACGACCGTTCCCTTTGTGCTAGATGAACGAACGTCTCTCCAAATGCTCACTTCTGAGAATTAAGTGTGTGTGAAAGCCGTTCTTCAACTAGCTTGTTTGGAAAACAAAATTTCTTTTCAGTTGCAAACTCCACTCCATACATATATATGGGTAGGTACAAGCTCCAACTCGGTTTTACAGTGAAAACTGCAGGAACATAAAAACTGCACTAGGAAACAGACTGAGAAATCAGAGTAATAGTTTCACCTGCAACCCGCTCCCTTTGTGATAGATGAATGAACGTCTCTCCACATGCTTCAGTTCTGACAGTTAATTGTGTGTGAAAGCCGTCCTTCAACTTGCTTGTTGGGAACACAAAGATACTTTTCAGTTGCAAACTCCACTCCATACATCTATATGGGGTGTTACTAGATCCAAATCTTTTTACAGTAAAATCTGCAGGAACTTCAACCCGGCACCAGGAAACAGACTGAGAAACCAGAGTAAAATTTACTCCTACGACCGTTCCCTTTGTGCTAGATGAACGAAAGTCTCTCCACATGCTCACTTCTGAGAGATAAGTGTGTGTGAAAGCCGAACTTCACCTAGCTTGTTGGGAACACAAAGTTTCTTTTCAGTTGCCAACTCAACTCCATACATATATATGGGGATGTACTAGCTCCAACTCTTTTTACAGTGAAATCTGCAGGAACTTCAAACCGGCACCAGGAAACACACTGAGAAACCAGAGTAAAATTTACTCCTACGACAGTACTATTTGTGCTAGATGAACCATAGTCTCTCCACATGCTCACTTCTGAGATATAAGTGTGTGTGAAAGCCGTCCTTCACCTAGCTTGCTGGGAACACAAAGTTTCTGTTCAGTGGCAAACTCCACTCCATAAATATATATGGGAAGGTACTAGCTCCAACTCGGTTTCACAGTGAAAACTGCAGGAACTTCAAACCGGCACTAGGAAACAGACTGAGAAACCATAGAAAAAATTTCTCCTGCATCCCGTTCCATTTCTGCTAGAAGAACGAAAGTCTCTCCACATGCTCTGTTGTGAGAGATAAGTGTGTGTGAATGCCATCGTTCACCCAGCTTTTCGGGAACCCAAAGTTTCTTTTCAGTTGCAAAATTCCACTCCACACATATATATGGGTAGGTACTAGCTCCAGCTCTATTTTACAGTGAAAACTGCTGGAAATTCAAACCGGCACTAGGAAACAGGCTGAGAAATCAGAGTAATAGTTTCTCCTGCAACCCTTTCCCTTTGTGCTAGATGAAAGAAAATCTATCCACATGCTCATTTGTGAGAGATAAATGTGTGTGAAAGCCGTCCTTCACCTAGATTGTTGGGAACACAAAGTTTCTTTTCAGTTGCAAACTCCACTCCATACATATATAGGCGGAGGTACTAGCTTCAACTCGGTTTTACAGTGAAAACTGCAGAAAAGTTCAAACCTGCACTAGGAAACAGACTGAGAATCCAGAGTAAACTTTACACCTACAACCCATTCCCTTTGTGCTAGATGAACGAACTTCTCTCCACATGATCAGTTGTGAGATTAAACTGTGTGAAAGCCGATCTTCAACTAGCTTGTAGGGAACACAAAGTTTCTTTTCAGTTGCAAACTTCACTCCGTACATTTATATGGTGAGGTACTAGCTCCAACTCGGTTTCACAGTGAAAACTGCAGGAACTTCCAACCGGCACTAGGAAACGACTGAGAAACCAGAGTATAAGTTTCTCCTGCAACGCGTTCCATTTCTGCTAGAATAACGAAAGTCTCTCCACATGCTCAGTTGTGAGAGATAAGTGTGTGTGAAAGCCGTCCTTCACCTAGATTGTAGGAAACACAAAGATTCTTTTAAGTTGCATACTCCAATCCATACATATATATGGGGAGGTACTAGCTCCAACTCGGTTTTACGGTGAAAACTGCAGGAACTTCAAACCGCCACTAGGAAAGAGACTGAGAAACCAGAATAAAAGTTTCTCCTGCATACCGTTCCCTTTGTGCTTGATGAAAGAACGTCTCTCCACATGCTCAGTTCTGAGAGATAAGTGTGTGTGAAAGCCGTCCTTCACCTAGCTTGTTGGGAACACAAAGTTTCTTTTCAGTTGAAAACTCCACTCCTTACATATATATGCGGAGGTACTAGCTCCAAATCGGTTTTACAGTGATAATTGCAGGAACTTCAAACCTGCACTAGGAAACAGACTGAGAAATCAGAGTAATAGTTTCTCCTGCAAACCGTTCCCTTTGTTATAGATGAATGAACGTCTGTCCAAATGCTTCAGTTTTTAGAGATAATTGTGTGTGAAAGCCGTCCTTCAACTAGCTTGTTGGGAACACAAAGATTCTTTTAACTTGCTAACTCCAATCCATACATATATATGGCGAGGTACTAGCTCCAACATGGTTTTACAGTGTAAACTGCAGTAATTTCATACCGGCACTAGGAAACAGAATGAGAAACCAGAGTAAATGTTTCTCCTGCAACAAGTTACTTTTTTGATAGATGAACGAACGTCTCTCCACATGCTCATTTCTGAGAGATAAGTGTGTGTGAAAGCCGTCCTTCAAAACCTTGAATGGAACACAAATTTTCTTTTCATTTGCAAACTCCACTCCATACATATATATGGGGAGGTACTAGCTCGAACTCGGTATTACGGTTAAAACTGCAGGAACTTCAAACCGACACTAGGAAAGAGACTGAGAATCCAGAGTAAAAGATTCACCTGCATACAGTTCCCTTTTTGCTTGATGAACGAAAGTCTATCCACATGCTCAATTCTGAGAGATAAGTGTGTGTGAAAGCCGTCCTTCACCTAGCTTGTTGGGAACACAAAGTTTCTTTTCAGTTGCAAACTCCACTCTATACATACATATGCGGAGGTACTAGCTTCAACTCGGTTTTACAGTGAAAACTGCAGGAACTTCAAACCTGCACTAGGAAACAGACTGAGAAATCAGAGTAATAGTTTCTCCTGCAACCCGTTCCCTTTGTGATAGATGAACGAAAGTCTCTCCACATGATTCAGTTGTGAGAGATACGTGTGTGTGAAAGCCGTCCTTCACCTAGCTTGCTGGGAACACAAAGTTTTTTTCAGTGGCAAACTCCACTCTATAAATATATACGGGAAGGTGCTAGCTCCAACTCGGTTTCACAGTGATAACTGCTGGAAATTCAAACCAGCACTTGGAAACAGACTGAGAAACCAGAGTATAATTTCCTCCTGCAAACATTTCCCTTTGTGCTAGATGAACGAAAATCTCTCCACATGCTCAGTTGTGTGAGATAATTGTGTGTGAAGGCCGTACTTCACCTAGCTTGTTGGGAACACAAGGTTTCTTTTCAGTTGCCAATTCCATTCCATATATATATACGGTGCGGTTCTGGCTCCAGCTCGGTTTTACACTGAAAACTGCAAGAACTTCAATCCGGCTCTAGGAAACAGACTGAAAAACCAATTAATAGTTCATCCTGCAACCCGGTCCCTTTGTGCTAGATGAAAGAAAGTCTCCCCACATGCTCATTTCTGAGAGATAATTGTGTGTGAAAGCCGTCCTTCTATTAGCTTGTTGGGGACACAAAGTTCCTTTTCATTTGCAAACTCCACTCCATACATATATAAGGGGTGGTACTAGCTCCAACCCTCTTTTAGAGTGTAAACTGCATTAATTTCAAACAGGCACTAGGAAACAATCTGAGAAACCAGAGTAAAAATTTCTCCTGCATACCGTTCCATTTGTGCTAGATGAACGAAAGTCTCTCCACATGCTCAGTTGTGAGAGATAAGTGTGTGTGAAAGCCGTCCTTCAACTAGCTTGTTGGGAACACAAAGTTTCTTTTAGGTAGCAAACCCCACTCCATACATGTATATGGGGAGGTACTAGCTCCAATTCTTTTTACACTGAAATCTGCAGGAACTTCATTCCGGCACTAGGAATCAGAATGAGAATCCAGAGTAAACTTTACTCCTACAAACAATTCCATTTGTGCTAGATGAAAGAACTTCTCTCCACATGCTCAGTTTTGAGAGATAAGTGTGTGAAAGCCGTTCATCACCTATCTTTTTGGGAACACAAATTCTTTTTCAGTTGCAAACCCCACTCCATACATATATATGGTGAGGTAATAGCTCCAACCCTGTTTTACAGTGTAAACTGCAGGAACTTCAAACCGGCACTAGGAAACAGACTGAGAAACCAAAGTAAATGTTTCTCCTGCAACCCATTCAATTTTGCTAGATGAATGAACGTCTCTCCACATGCTCAGTTGTGAGAGATAAGTGTGTGTGAAAGCCGCCTTCACTTAGCTTGTTGGGAACACAAAGTTTCTTTTCAGTTGCAAACTCCACTCCATAAATTTAAATGGGGAGGTACTTGCCCCAAATCGTTTATACAGTGAAAACTGCAGGAACTTCAAATCGCCACTAGAAAAGAGACTGAGAAACAAGAGTAAAAGTTTCTCCTGCATACTGTTATCTTTGTGCTTGATTAACGAACGTCTCTCCACATGCTCAGTTCTGAGAGATAAGTGTGTGTGAAAGCCGTCCTTCAACTAGCTTGTTGGGAACACAAAGTTTCTTTTCAGTTGCCAACTCCACTCCATAAATATATATGGGGAGGTACTAGCTCCAACTCTTTTTACAGTGAAATCTGCAGGAACTTCAAACCGGCACAAGGAAACAGACTGAGAAACCATAGTAAAAATTTCTCCTGCATCCCGTTCACTTTCTGCTAGAAGAACGAATGTCTCTCCACATGCTCTGTTGTGAGAGATAATTGTGTGAATGCAGTCGTTCACCCAGCTTTTTGGGAACCCAAAATTTCTTTTCAGTTGCAAAATTCCACTCCACACATATATATGGGGAGGTACTAGCTCCAGCTCTGTTTTACAGTGAAGACTGCTGGAAAATCAAACCGGCACTACGAAACAGACTGAGAAATCAGAGTAATAGTTTCTCCTGCAACCCTTTCCCTTTGTGCTAGATGAACGAAAATCTATCCACATGCTCATTTGTGAGCGATAAATGTGTGTGAAAGCCGTCCTTCAACTAGATTGTTGGGAACACAAAGTTTCTTTTCAGTTGCAAACTCCACTCCATACATCTATATGCGGAGGTACTTGCTTCAACACGGTTTTACAGTGAAAACTGCAGAAAACTTCAAACCTGCACTAGGAAACAGACTAAGGATCCAGAGAAAACTTTACTCCTACAACCCATTCCCTTTGTGCTAGATGAACGAAATTCTCTCCTCATGCTCAGTTGTGAGAGATAACTGTGTGAAAGCCATTCATCACCTAGCTTGTAGGGAACACAAAGTTTCTTTTCAGTTGCAAACTCCAATCCATACATATATATGGTGAGGTACTAGCTCCAACTCTGTTTTAAAGTGAAAACTGCTGGAACTTCCAACCGGCACTAGGAAACAGACTCAGAAACCATAGTAAAAGATTCTCCTGCAACCCATTCATTTTTGCTAGATGAACGAACGTCTCTCCACATGCTCAGTTGTGAGAGATAAGTGTGTTTGAAAGCCGTCCTTCACCTAGCTTGTTGGGAACACAAATTTTCTTTTAATTTGTAATCTCCACTCCATACATATATATGGGGAGGTACTACCTCCAACTCGCTTTTACAGTGAAAACTGCAGGAACTTCAAACCGGCACTAGGAAAGCGACTGAGAAACCAGAGAATAAGTTTCTCCTGCAACGCGTTCCATTTCTGCTAGAATAAAGAAAGTCTCTCCACATGCTCAGTTGTGAGAGATAAGTGTGTGTGAAAGCCGTCCTTCAACTAGCTTGTTGGGAACACAAAGTTTCTTTTCAGTTGAAAACTCCACTCCTTACATATATATGCGGAGGTACTAGCTCAAATCGGTTTTACAGTGATAATTGCAGGAACTTCAAACCTGCACTAGGAAACAGACTGAGAAATCAGAGTAATAGTTTCTCCTGCAAACCGTTCCCTTTGTTATAGATGAATGAACGTCTGTCCAAATGCTTCATTTTTGAGAGATATTTGTGTGTGAAAGCCGTCCTTCAACTAGCTTGTTGGGAACACAAAGTTTCTTTTCAGTTGCAAACTCCACTCCATATATCTATATGGGGAGTTTCTAGCTCCAACTCTTTTTACTGTGAAATATGCAGGAAATTCAACCCGGCACCAGGAAACATGCTGAGAAACCAGAGTAAAATTTACTCCTACGTCCGTTCCCATAGTGCTAGATGAACGAAAGTTTCTCCACATGCTCACTTCGGAGAATTAAGTGTGTGTGAAAGCCGCCCTTCAACTAGCTTGTTTGGAACACAAAATTTCTTTTCAGTTGCAAACTCCACTCCCTAAATATATATGGGTAGGTACAAGCTCCAACTCGGTTTTACAGTGAAAACTGCAGGAACATAAAACCTGCACTAGGAAACAGACTGAGAATTCAGAGTAATAGTTTCTAATGCAACCTGCTCCCTTTGTGATAGATGAACGAACGTCTCTCCACATGCTTCATTTGTGACAGTTAATTGGGTGTGAAAGCCGTCCTTCAACTTGCTTGTTGGGAACACAAAGATACTTTTCAGTTGCAAACTCCACTCCATACATCTATATGGGGTGTTACTAGCTCCAACTCTTTTTACAGTAAAATCTGCAGGAACTTCAACCCGGCACCAGGAAACAGACTGAGAAACCAGAGTAAAATTTACTCCTACGACCGTTCCCTTTGTGCTAGATGAACGAAAGTCTCTCCACATGCTCACTTCTGAGAGATAAGTGTGTGTGAAAGCCGAACTTCACCTAGCTTGTTGGGAACACAAAGATTCTTTTCACTTGCTAACTCCAATCAATACATATATATGGGGTGGTACTAGCTCCAACACGATTTTACAGTGTAAACTGCAGTAATTTCATACCGGCACTAGGAAACAGACTGAGAAACGAGAGAAAATGTTTCTCCTGCAACAAGTTACTATTTTGATAGATGAACGAATGTCTCTCCACATGCACAGTTCTGAGAGATAAGTGTGTGTGAAAGCCGTCCTTCAATTAGCTTCTTGAGAACACAAAGTTTCTTTACAGTTGCAAACTCCACTCCATACATATATATGGGGTGGTACTAGCTTCAACTCGGTTTTACAGTGAAAACTGCAGGAACTTCAAACCTGCACTAGGAAAGAGACTGAGAAATCAGAGTAATAGTTTCTCCTGCAAACCTTTCCCTTTTTGATAGATGAACGAAGGTCTCTCCACATGCTTCAGTTATGAGAGATACGTGTGTGTGAAAGCCGTCCTTCACCTAGCTTGCTGTTAACACAAAGTTTTTTTCAGTGGCATACTCCACTCCATAAATATATATGGGAAGGTAGTAGCTCCAACTCGGTTTCACAGTGAAAACTGCAGGAACTTCAAACCGGCACTAGGAAACAGACTGAGAAACCATCGTAAAAATTTCTCCTGCATCCCGTTCCATTTCTGCTAGAAGAACGAATGTCTCTCCACATGCTCTTTTGTGAGAGATAATTGTGTGTGAAAGCCGTCCTTCACCTAGCTTGTTGGGAACACAAGGTTTCTTTTCAGTTGCCAAATTCCACTCCATACATATATATGGGGAGGTACTAGCTCCAGCTCTGTTTTACAGTGAAAACTGCTGGAAATTCAAACCAGCACTAGGAAACAGACTGAGAAACCAGGATATAATTTCTTCCTGCAAACCTTTCCCTTTGTGCTAGATGAACGAAAATCTCTCCACATGCTCAGTTGTGTGAGATAAATGTGTGTGAAAGCCGTCCTTCACCTAGCTTGTTGGGAACACAAGGTTCCTTTTCAGTTGCCAAATTCCACTCCATACATATGTATGGGGCGGTACTAGCTCCAGCTCGGTTTTACAGTGAAAACTGCAAGAACTTCAATCCGGCACTAGGAAACAGACTGAGAAACCAAGTAATAGTTCCTCCTGCAACCCGGTCCCTTTGTGCTAGATGAAAGAAAGTCTCCCCACATGCTCATTTCTGAGAGATAATTGTGTGTGAAAGCCGTCCTCCAATTAGCTTGTTGGGGACACAAAGTTCCTTTTCATTTGCAAACACCACTCCATACATATATAAGGGCAGGTACAAGCACCAACCCTGTTTTACAGTGTAAACTGCATTAATTTCAATCAGGCACTAGGAAACAAACTGAGAATCCATAGTTAAAATTTCTCCTGCATACCGTTCCATTTGTGCTAGATGAACGAAAGTCTCTCCACATGCTCAGTTGTGAGAGATAAGTGTGTGTGAAAGCCGTCCTTCAACTAGCTTGTTGGGAACACGAAGTTTCTTTTAGGTTGCAAACCCCACTCCATACATATATATGGGGAGGTACTAGCTCCAATTCTTTTTACACTGAAATCTGCAGGAACTTCATTCCGGCACTAGGAATCAGAATGAGAATCCAGAGTAAACTTTACTCCTACAAACTATTCCATTTGTGCTAGATGAAAGAATTTCTCTCCACATGCTCAGTTTTGAGAGATAAGTGTGTGAAAGCCGTTAATCACCTAGCTTGTTGGGAACACAAATTCTTTTTCAGTTGCAAACACCACTCCACACATATATATGGTGAAGTAATAGCTCCAACCCTGTTTTACAGTGTAAACTGCAGGAACTTCAAACAGGCACTAGGAAACAGACTGAGAAACCAAAGTAAAAGTTTCTCCTGCAACCCATTCACTTTTTGCTAGATGAACGAACGTCTCTCCACATGCTCAGTTGTGAGAAATAAGTGTGTGAGAAAGCCGCCTTCACCTAGCTTGTTGGGAACACAAAGTTTCTTTTCAGTTGCAAACTCCACTCCATACATATAAATGGGGAGGTATTTGCCCCAAATCGTTTATACAGTGAAAACTGCAGGAACTTCAAATCGCCACTAGAAAAGAGACTGAGAAACAAGAGTAAAAGTTTCTCCTGCATACTGTTATCTTTGTGCTTGATGAACGAACGTCTCTCCACATGCTCAGTTCTGAGAGATAGGTGTGTGTGAAAGCCGTCCTTCAACTAGCTTGTTGGGAACACAAAGTTTCTTTTCAGTTGCCAACTCCACTCCATAAATATATATGGGGAGGTACTAGCTCCAACTCTTTTTACAGTGAAATCTGCAGGAACTTCAAACCGGCACAAGGAAACAGACTGAGAAACCATAGTAAAAATTTCTCCTGCATCCCGTTCACTTTCTGCTAGAAGAACGAATGTCTCTCCACATGCTCTGTTGTGAGAGATAATTGTGTGAATGCAGTCGTTCACCCAGCTTTTTGGGAACCCAAAATTTCTTTTCAGTTGCAAAATTCCACTCCACACATATATATGGGGAGGTACTAGCTCCAGCTCTGTTTTACAGTGAAGACTGCTGGAAAATCAAACCGGCACTACGAAACAGACTGAGAAATCAGAGTAATAGTTTCTCCTGCAACCCTTTCCCTTTGTGCTAGATGAACGAAAATCTATCCACATGCTCATTTGTGAGCGATAAATGTGTGTGAAAGCCGTCCTTCAACTAGATTGTTGGGAACACAAAGTTTCTTTTCAGTTGCAAACTCCACTCCATACATCTATATGCGGAGGTACTTGCTTCAACACGGTTTTACAGTGAAAACTGCAGAAAACTTCAAACCTGCACTAGGAAACAGACTAAGGATCCAGAGAAAACTTTACTCCTACAACCCATTCCCTTTGTGCTAGATGAACGAAATTCTCTCCTCATGCTCAGTTGTGAGAGATAACTGTGTGAAAGCCATTCATCACCTAGCTTGTAGGGAACACAAAGTTTCTTTTCAGTTGCAAACTCCAATCCATACATATATATGGTGAGGTACTAGCTCCAACTCTGTTTTAAAGTGAAAACTGCTGGAACTTCCAACCGGCACTAGGAAACAGACTCAGAAACCATAGTAAAAGATTCTCCTGCAACCCATTCATTTTTGCTAGATGAACGAACGTCTCTCCACATGCTCAGTTGTGAGAGATAAGTGTGTTTGAAAGCCGTCCTTCACCTAGCTTGTTGGGAACACAAATTTTCTTTTAATTTGTAATCTCCACTCCATACATATATATGGGGAGGTACTACCTCCAACTCGCTTTTACAGTGAAAACTGCAGGAACTTCAAACCGGCACTAGGAAAGCGACTGAGAAACCAGAGAATAAGTTTCTCCTGCAACGCGTTCCATTTCTGCTAGAATAAAGAAAGTCTCTCCACATGCTCAGTTGTGAGAGATAAGTGTGTGTGAAAGCCGTCCTTCAACTAGCTTGTTGGGAACACAAAGTTTCTTTTCAGTTGAAAACTCCACTCCTTACATATATATGCAGAGGTACTAGCTCAAATCGGTTTTACAGTGATAATTGCAGGAACTTCAAACCTGCACTAGGAAACAGACTGAGAAATCAGAGTAATAGTTTCTCCTGCAAACCGTTCCCTTTGTTATAGATGAATGAACGTCTGTCCAAATGCTTCATTTTTGAGAGATATTTGTGTGTGAAAGCCGTCCTTCAACTAGCTTGTTGGGAACACAAAGTTTCTTTTCAGTTGCAAACTCCACTCCATATATCTATATGGGGAGTTTCTAGCTCCAACTCGGTTTTACAGTGAAAACTGCAGGAACATAAAACCTGCACTAGGAAACAGACTGAGAATTCAGAGTAATAGTTTCTAATGCAACCTGCTCCCTTTGTGATAGATGAACGAACGTCTCTCCACATGCTTCATTTGTGACAGTTAATTGGGTGTGAAAGCCGTCCTTCAACTTGCTTGTTGGGAACACAAAGATACTTTTCAGTTGCAAACTCCACTCCATACATCTATATGGGGTGTTACTAGCTCCAACTCTTTTTACAGTAAAATCTGCAGGAACTTCAACCCGGCACCAGGAAACAGACTGAGAAACCAGAGTAAAATTTACTCCTACGACCGTTCCCTTTGTGCTAGATGAACGAAAGTCTCTCCACATGCTCACTTCTGAGAGATAAGTGTGTGTGAAAGCCGAACTTCACCTAGCTTGTTGGGAACACAAAGATTCTTTTCACTTGCTAACTCCAATCAATACATATATATGGGGTGGTACTAGCTCCAACACGATTTTACAGTGTAAACTGCAGTAATTTCATACCGGCACTAGGAAACAGACTGAGAAACGAGAGAAAATGTTTCTCCTGCAACAAGTTACTATTTTGATAGATGAACGAATGTCTCTCCACATGCACAGTTCTGAGAGATAAGTGTGTGTGAAAGCCGTCCTTCAATTAGCTTCTTGAGAACACAAAGTTTCTTTACAGTTGCAAACTCCACTCCATACATATATATGGGGTGGTACTAGCTTCAACTCGGTTTTACAGTGAAAACTGCAGGAACTTCAAACCTGCACTAGGAAACAGACTGAGAAATCAGAGTAATAGTTTCTCCTGCAAACCTTTCCCTTTTTGATAGATGAACGAAGGTCTCTCCACATGCTTCAGTTATGAGAGATACGTGTGTGTGAAAGCCGTCCTTCACCTAGCTTGCTGTTAACACAAAGTTTTTTTCAGTGGCATACTCCACTCCATAAATATATATGGGAAGGTAGTAGCTCCAACTCGGTTTCACAGTGAAAACTGCAGGAACTTCAAACCGGCACTAGGAAACAGACTGAGAAACCATCGTAAAAATTTCTCCTGCATCCCGTTCCATTTCTGCTAGAAGAACGAATGTCTCTCCACATGCTCTTTTGTGAGAGATAATTGTGTGTGAAAGCCGTCCTTCACCTAGATTGTTGGGAACACAAGGTTTCTTTTCAGTTGCCAAATTCCACTCCATACATATATATGGGGAGGTACTAGCTCCAGCTCTGTTTTACAGTGAAAACTGCTGGAAATTCAAACCAGCACTAGGAAACAGACTGAGAAACCAGGATATAATTTCTTCCTGCAAACCTTTCCCTTTGTGCTAGATGAACGAAAATCTCTCCACATGCTCAGTTGTGTGAGATAAATGTGTGTGAAAGCCGTCCTTCACCTAGCTTGTTGGGAACACAAGGTTCCTTTTCAGTTGCCAAATTCCACTCCATACATATGTATGGGGCGGTACTAGCTCCAGCTCGGTTTTACAGTGAAAACTGCAAGAACTTCAATCCGGCACTAGGAAACAGACTGAGAAACCAAGTAATAGTTCCTCCTGCAACCCGGTCCCTTTGTGCTAGATGAAAGAAAGTCTCCCCACATGCTCATTTCTGAGAGATAATTGTGTGTGAAAGCCGTCCTCCAATTAGCTTGTTGGGGACACAAAGTTCCTTTTCATTTGCAAACACCACTCCATACATATATAAGGGCAGGTACAAGCACCAACCCTGTTTTACAGTGTAAACTGCATTAATTTCAATCAGGCACTAGGAAACAAACTGAGAATCCATAGTTAAAATTTCTCCTGCATACCGTTCCATTTGTGCTAGATGAACGAAAGTCTCTCCACATGCTCAGTTGTGAGAGATAAGTGTGTGTGAAAGCCGTCCTTCAACTAGCTTGTTGGGAACACGAAGTTTCTTTTAGGTTGCAAACCCCACTCCATACATATATATGGGGAGGTACTAGCTCCAATTCTTTTTACACTGAAATCTGCAGGAACTTCATTCCGGCACTAGGAATCAGAATGAGAATCCAGAGTAAACTTTACTCCTACAAACTATTCCATTTGTGCTAGATGAAAGAATTTCTCTCCACATGCTCAGTTTTGAGAGATAAGTGTGTGAAAGCCGTTAATCACCTAGCTTGTTGGGAACACAAATTCTTTTTCAGTTGCAAACACCACTCCACACATATATATGGTGAAGTAATAGCTCCAACCCTGTTTTACAGTGTAAACTGCAGGAACTTCAAACCGGCACTAGGAAACAGACTGAGAAACAAGAGTAAAAGTTTCTCCTGCAACCCATTCACTTTTTGCTAGATGAACGAACGTCTCTCCACATGCTCAGTTGTGAGAAATAAGTGTGTGAGAAAGCCGCCTTCACCTAGCTTGTTGGGAACACAAAGTTTCTTTTCAGTTGCAAACTCCACTCCATACATATAAATGGGGAGGTATTTGCCCCAAATCGTTTATACAGTGAAAACTGCAGGAACTTCAAATCGCCACTAGAAAAGAGACTGAGAAACAAGAGTAAAAGTTTCTCCTGCATACTGTTATCTTTGTGCTTGATGAACGAACGTCTCTCCACATGCTCAGTTCTGAGAGATAGGTGTGTGTGAAAGCCGTCCTTCAACTAGCTTGTAGGAAACACAAAGATTCTTTTAAGTTGCCTTCACCAATCCATACATATATATGGGGAGGTACTAGCTCCAACTCGGTTTTACGGTGAAAACTGCAGGAACTTCAAACCGCCACTAGGAAAGAGACTGAGAAACCAGAAATAAAGTTTCTCCTGCATACCGTTCCCTTTGTGCTTGATGAACGAACGTCCCTCCACATGCTCAGTTCTGAGAGATAAGTGTGTGTGAAAGCCGTCCTTCACCTAGCTTGTTGGGAACACAAAGTTTCTTTTCAGTTGAAAACTCCACTCCTTACATATATATGCGGAGGTACTAGCTCCAAATCGGTTTTACAGTGATAATTGCAGGAACTTCAAACCTGCACTAGGAAACAGACTGAGAAATCAGATTAATAGTTTCTCCTGCAAACCGTTCCCTTTGTTATAGATGAATGAACGTCTGTCCAAATGCTTCCGTTTTTAGAGATAATTGTGTGTGAAAGCCGTCCTTCAACTAGCTTGTTGGGAACACAAACTTTCTTTTCAGTTGCAAACTCCACTCCATACATCTATATGGGGAGTTTCTAGCTGCAACTCTTTTTACAGTGAAATCTGCAGGAAATTCAAACCGGCACCAGGAAACATACTGAGAAACCAGAGTAAAATTTATTCCTACGACCGTTCCCTTTGTGCTAGATGAACGAACGTCTCTCCAAATGCTCACTTCTGAGAATTAAGTGTGTGTGAAAGCCGTTCTTCAACTAGCTTGTTTGGAAAACAAAATTTCTTTTCAGTTGCAAACTCCACTCCATACATATATATGGGTAGGTACAAGCTCCAACTCGGTTTTACAGTGAAAACTGCAGGAACATAAAAACTGCACTAGGAAACAGACTGAGAAATCAGAGTAATAGTTTCACCTGCAACCCGCTCCCTTTGTGATAGATGAATGAACGTCTCTTCACATGCTTCAGTTCTGACAGTTAATTGTGTGTGAAAGCCGTCCTTCAACTTGCTTGTTGGGAACACAAAGATACTTTTCAGTTGCAAACTCCACTCCATACATCTATGTGGGGTGTTACTAGATCCAAATCTTTTTACAGTAAAATCTGCAGGAACTTCAACCCGGCACCAGGAAACAGACTGAGAAACCAGAGTAAAATTTACTCCTACGACCGTTCCCTTTGTGCTAGATGAACGAAAGTCTCTCCACATGCTCACTTCTAAGAGATAAGTGTGTGTGAAAGCCGAACTTCACCTAGCTTGTTGGGAACACAAAGATTCTGTTCACTTGCTAACTCCAATCAATACATATATATGGGGTGGTACTAGCTCCAACACGATTTTACAGTGTAAACTGCAGTAATTTCATACCGGCACTAGGAAACAGACTGAGAAACGAGAGAAAATGTTTCTCCTGCAACCCATTCACTTTTTGCTAGATGAATGAACGTCTCTCCACATGCTCAGTTGTGAGAGATAAGTGTGTGTGAAAGCCGCCTTCACTTAGCTTGTTGGGAACACAAAGTTTCTTTTCAGTTGCAAACTCCACTCCATAAATTTAAATGGGGAGGTACTTGCCCCAAATCGTTTATACAGTGAAAACTGCAGGAACTTCAAATCGCCACTAGAAAAGAGACTGAGAAACAAGAGTAAAAGTTTCTCCTGCATACTGTTATCTTTGTGCTTGATGAACGAACGTCTCTCCACATGCTCAGTTCTGAGAGATAAGTGTGTGTGAAAGCCGTCCTTCAACTAGCTTGTTGGGAACACAAAGTTTCTTTTCAGTTGCCAACTCCACTCCATAAATATATATGGGGAGGTACTAGCTCCAACTCTTTTTACAGTGAAATCTGCAGGAACTTCAAACCGGCACAAGGAAACAGACTGAGAAACCATAGTAAAAATTTCTCCTGCATCCCGTTCACTTTTTGCTAGAAGAACGAACGTCTCTCCACATGCTCTGTTGTGAGAGATAATTGTGTGTGAATGCAGTCGTTCACCCAGCTTTTTGGGAACCCAAAATTTCTTTTCAGTTGCAAAATTCCACTCCACACATATATATGGGGAGGTACTAGCTCCAGCTCTGTTTTACAGTGAAGACTGCTGGAAAATCAAACCGGCACTACGAAACAGACTGAGAAATCAGAGTAATAGTTTCCCCTGCAACCCTTTCCCTTTGTGCTAGATGAACGAAAATCTATCCACATGCTCATTTGTGAGCGATAAATGTGTGTGAAAGCCGTCCTTCATCTAGATTGTTGGGAACACAAAGTTTCTTTTCAGTTGCAAACTCCACTCCATACATATATATGCGGAGGTACTTGCTTCAACTCGGTTTTACAGTGAAAACTGCAGAAAACTTCAAACCTGCACTAGGAAACAGACTAAGGATCCAGAGAAAGCTTTACTCCTACAACCCATTCCCTTTTTGCTAGATGAACGAAATTCTCTCCTCATGCTCAGTTGTGAGAGATAACTGTGTGAAAGCCATTCATCACCTAGCTTGTAGGGAACACAAAGTTTCTTTTCAGTTGCAAACTCCAATCCATACATATATATGGTGAGGTACTAGCTCCAACTCTGTTTTAAAGTGAAAACTGCTGGAACTTCCAACCGGCACTAGGAAACAGACTCAGAAACCATAGTAAAAGATTCTCCTGCAACCCATTCATTTTTGCTAGATGAACGAACGTCTCTCCACATGCTCAGTTGTGAGAGATAAGTGTGTTTGAAAGCCGTCCTTCACCTAGCTTGTTGGGAACACAAATTTTCTTTTAATTTGTAATCTCCACTCCATACATATATATGGGGAGGTACTACCTCCAACTCGCTTTTACAGTGAAAACTGCAGGAACTTCAAACCGGCACTAGGAAAGCGACTGAGAAACCAGAGAATAAGTTTCTCCTGCAACGCGTTCCATTTCTGCTAGAATAACGAAAGTCTCTCCACATGCTCAGTTGTGAGAGATAAGTGTGTGTGAAAGCCGTCCTTCAACTAGCTTGTAGGAAACACAAAGTTTCTTTTAAGTTGCATACTCCAATCCATAAATATATATGGGGAGGTACTAGCTCCAACTCGGTTTTACGGTGAAAACTGCAGGAACTTCAAACCGGCACTAGGAAAGCGACTGAGAAACCAGAGAATATGTTTCTCCTGCAACGCGTTCCATTTCTGCTAGAATAACGAACGTCTCTCCACATGCTCTTTTGTGAGAGATAAATGTGTGTGAAAGCCGTCCTTCACCTAGCTTGTTGGGAACACAAGGTTTCTTTTCAGTTGCCAAATTCCACTCCACACATATATATGGGGAGGTACTAGCTCCAGCTCTGTTTTACAGTGAAAACTGCTGGAAATTCAAACCAGCACTAGGAAACAGACTGAGAAACCAGGGTATAATTTCTTCCTGCAAACCTTTCCCTTTGTGCTAGATGAACGAAAATCTCTCCACATGCTCAGTTGTGTGAGATAAATGTGTGTGAAAGCCGTCCTTCACCTAGCTTGTTGGGAACACAAGGTTTCTTTTCAGTTGCCAAATTCCACTCCATACATATGTATGGGGCGGTACTAGCTCCAGCTCGGTTTTACAGTGAAAACTGCAAGAACTTCAATCCGGCACTAGGAAACAGACTGAGAAAACAAGTAATAGTTCCTCCTGCAACCCGGTCCCTTTGTGCTAGATGAAAGAAAGTCTCCCCACATGCTCATTTCTGAGAGTTAATTGTGTGTGAAAGCCGTCCTTCAATTAGCTTGTTGGGGACACAAAGTTCCTTTTCATTTGCAAACACCACTCCATACATATATAAGGGCAGGTACAAGCACCAACCCTGTTTTACAGTGTAAACTGCATTAATTTCAAACAGGCACTAGGAAACAAACTGAGAATCCATAGTTAAAATTTCTCCTGCATACCGTTCCATTTGTGCTAGATGAACGAAAGTCTCTCCACATGCTCAGTTGTGAGAGATAAGTGTGTGTGAAAGCCGTCCTTCAACTAGCTTGTTGGGAACACGAAGTTTCTTTTAGGTTGCAAACCCCACTCCATACATATATATGGGGAGGTACTAGCTCCAATTCTTTTTACACTGAAATCTGCAGGAACTTCATTCCGGCACTAGGAATCAGAATGAGAATCCAGAGTAAACTTTACTCCTACAAACTATTCCATTTGTGCTAGATGGAAGAATTTCTCTCCACATGCTCAGTTTTGAGAGATAAGTGTGTGAAAGCCGTTAATCACCTAGCTTGTTGGGAACACAAATTCTTTTTCAGTTGCAAACACCACTCCACACATATATATGGTGAAGTAATAGCTCCAACCCTGTTTTACAGTGTAAACTTCAGGAACTTCAAACCGGCACTAGGAAACAGACTGAGAAACCAAAGAAAAAGTTTCTCTTGCAACCCATTCACTTTTTGCTAGATGAACGAACGTCTCTCCACATGCTCAGTTGTGAGAAATAAGTGTGTGTGAAAGCCGCCTTCACCTAGCTTGTTGGGAACACAATGTTTCTTTTCAGTTGCAAACTCCACTCCATACATATAAATGGGGAGGTATTTGCCCCAAATCGTTTATACAGTGAAAACTGCAGGAACTTCAAATCGCCACTAGAAAAGAGACTGAGAAACAAGAGTAAAAGTTTCTCCTGCATACTGTTATCTTTGTGCTTGATGAACGAACGTCTCTCCACATGCTCAGTTCTGAGAGATAGGTGTGTGTGAAAGCCGTCCTTCAACTAGCTTGTAGGAAACACAAAGATTCTTTTAAGTTGCCTTCTCCAATCCATACATATATATGGGGAGGTACTAGCTCCAACTCGGTTTTACGGTGAAAACTGCAGGAACTTCAAACCGCCACTAGGAAAGAGACTGAGAAACCAGAAATAAAGTTTCTCCTGCATACAGTTCCCTTTGTGCTTGATGAACGAACGTCCCTCCACATGCTCAGTTCTGAGAGATAAGTGTGTGTGAAAGCCGTCCTTCACCTAGCTTGTTGGGAACACAAAGTTTCTTTTCAGTTGAAAACTCCACTCCTTACATATATATGCGGAGGTACTAGCTCCAAATCGGTTTTACAGTGATAATTGCAGGAACTTC
Source organism: Camelus ferus (assembly GCF_009834535.1). NCBI lineage: Eukaryota > Metazoa > Chordata > Mammalia > Artiodactyla > Camelidae > Camelus > Camelus ferus. The sequence continues at coordinate 4,159,060 of NC_045704.1, forward strand.
AAACCTGCACTAGGAAACAGACTGAGAAATCAGATTAATAGTTTCTCCTGCAAACCGTTCCCTTTGTTATAGATGAATGAACGTCTGTCCAAATGCTTCAGTTTTTAGAGATAATTGTGTGTGAAAGCCGTCCTTCAACTAGCTTGTTGGGAACACAAACTTTCTTTTCAGTTGCAAAATTCCACTCCACACATATATATGGGGAGGTACTAGCTCCAGCTCTGTTTTACAGTGAAGACTGCTGGAAAATCAAACCGGCACTACGAAACAGACTGAGAAATCAGAGTAATAGTTTCTCCTGCAACCCTTTCCCTTTGTGCTAGATGAACGAAAATCTATCCACATGCTCATTTGTGAGCGATAAATGTGTGTGAAAGCCGTCCTTCACCTAGATTGTTGGGAACACAAAGTTTCTTTTCAGTTGCAAACTCCACTCCATACATATATATGCGGAGGTACTTGCTTCAACTCGGTTTTACAGTGAAAACTGCAGAAAACTTCAAACCTGCACTAGGAAACAGACTAAGGATCCAGAGAAACTTTACTCCTACAACGCATTCCCTTTTTGCTAGATGAACGAAATTCTCTCCTCATGCTCAGTTGTGAGAGATAACTGTGTGAAAGCCATTCATCACCTAGCTTGTAGGGAACACAAAGTTTCTTTTCAGTTGCAAACTCCAATCCATACATATATATGGTGAGGTACTAGCTCCAACTCTGTTTTAAAGTGTAAACTGCTGGAACTTCCAACCGGCACTAGGAAACAGACTCAGAAACCATAGTAAAAGATTCTCCTGCAACCCATTCATTTTTGCTAGATGAACGAACGTCTCTCCACATGCTCAGTTGTGAGAGATAAGTGTGTTTGAAAGCCGTCCTTCACCTAGCTTGTTGGGAACACAAATTTTCTTTTAATTTGTAATCTCCACTCCATACATATATATGGGGAGGTACTACCTCCAACTCGCTTTTACAGTGAAAACTGCAGGAACTTCAAACCGGCACTAGGAAAGCGACTGAGAAACCAGAGAATAAGTTTCTCCTGCAACGCGTTCCATTTCTGCTAGAATAACGAAAGTCTCTCCACATGCTCAGTTGTGAGAGATAAGTGTGTGTGAAAGCCGTCCTTCAACTAGCTTGTAGGAAACACAAAGATTCTTTTAAGTTGCATACTCCAATCCATAAATATATATGGGGAGGTACTAGCTCCAACTCGGTTTTACGGTGAAAACTGCAGGAACTTCAAACCGGCACTAGGAAAGCGACTGAGAAACCAGAGAATATGTTTCTCCTGCAACGCGTTCCATTTCTGATAGAATAACGAACGTCTCTCCACATGCTCAGTTCTGAGAGATAATTGTGTGTGAAAGCCGTCCTTCAACTAGCTTGTTGGGAACACAAAGTTTCTTTTCAGTTGAAAACACCACTCCTTACATATATATGCGGAGGCACTAGCTCAAATCGGTTTTACAGTGATAATTGCAGGAACTTCAAACCTGCACTAGGAAACAGACTGAGAAATCAGAGTAATAGTTTCTCCTGCATACCGTTCCCTTTGTTATAGATGAATGAACGTCTGTCCAAATGCTTCATTTTTGAGAGATAATTGTGTGTGAAAGCCGTCCTTCAACTAGCTTGTTGGGAACACAAAGTTTCTTTTCAGTTGCAAACTCCACTCCATATATCTATATGGGGAGTTTCTAGCTCCAACTCTTTTTACTGTGAAATCTGCAGGAAATTCAACCCGGCACCAGGAAACATACTGAGAAACCAGAGTAAAATTTACTCCTACGACCGTTCCCATAGTGCTAGATGAACGAAAGTTTCTCCACATGCTCACTTCGGAGAATTAAGTGTGTGTGAAAGCCGTCCTTCAACTAGCTTGTTTGGAACACAAAATTTCTTTTCAGTTGCAAACTCCACTCCCTAAATATATATGGGTAGGTACAAGCTCCAACTCGGTTTTACAGTGAAAACTGCAGGAACATAAAACCTGCACTAGGAAACAGACTGAGAATTCAGAGTAATAGTTTCTCCTGCAACCCGCTCCCTTTGTGATAGATGAACGAACGTCTCTCCACATGCTTCAGTTGTGACAGTTAATTGTGTGTGAAAGCCGTCCTTCAACTTGCTTGTTGGGAACACAAAGATACTTTTCAGTTGCAAACTCCACTCATTACATCTATATGGGGTGTTACTAGCTCCAACTCTTTTTACAGTAAAATCTGCAGGAACTTCAACCCGGCACCAGGAAACAGACTGAGAAACCAGAGTAAAATTTATTCCTACGACCGTTCCCTTTGTGCTAGATGAACGAAAGTCTCTCCACATGCTCACATCTGAGAGATAAGTGTGTGTGAAAGCCGAACTTCACCTAGCTTGTTGGGAACACAAAGATTCTTTTCACTTGCTAACTCCAATCAATTCATATATATGGGGTGGTACTAGCTCCAACACGATTTTACAGTGTAAACTGCAGTAATTTCATACCGGCACTAGGAAACAGACTGAGAAACGAGAGAAAATGTTTCTCCTGCAACAAGTTACTTTTTTGATAGATGTACGAATGTCTCTCCACATGCACAGTTCTGAGAGATAAGTGTGTGTGAAAGCCGTCCTTCAATTAGATTCTTGGGAACACAAAGTTTCTTTACAGTTGCAAACTCCACTCCATACATATATATGGGGAGGTACTAGCTTCAACTCGGTTTTACAGTGAAAACTGCAGGAACTTCAAACCTGCACTAGGAAACAGACTGAGAAATCAGAGTAATAGTTTCTCCTGCAAGCCTTTCCCTTTGTGATAGATGAACGAAGGTCTCTCCACATGCTTCAGTTATGAGAGATACGTGTGTGTGAAAGCCGTCCTTCACCTAGCTTGCTGGGAACACAAAGTTTTTTTCAGTGGCAAACTCCACTCCATAAATATATATGGGAAGGTAGTAGCTCCAACTCGGTTTCACAGTGAAAACTGCAGGAACTTCAAACCGGCACTAGGAAACAGACTGAGAAACCATCGTAAATATTTCTCCTGCATCCCGTTCCATTTCTGCTAGAAGAACGAATGTCTCTCCACATGCTCTTTTGTGAGAGATAAATGTGTGTGAAAGCCGTCCTTCTCCCAGCTTTTTGGGAACCCAAAGTCTCTTTTCAGTTGCAAAATTCCACTCCACACATATATATGGGGAGGTACTAGCTCCAGCTCTGTTTTACAGTGAAAACTGCTGGAAATTCAAACCAGCACTAGGAAACAGACTGAGAAACCAGGGTATAATTTCTTCCTGCAAACCTTTCCCTTTGTGCTAGATGAACGAAAATCTCTCCACATGCTCAGTTGTGTGAGATAAATGTGTGTGAAAGCCGTACTTCACCTAGCTTGTTGGGAACACAAGGTTTCTTTTCAGTTGCCAAATTCCACTCCATACATATGTATGGGGCGGTACTAGCTGCAGCTCGGTTTTACAGTGAAAACTGCAAGAACTTCAATCCGGCACTAGGAAACAGACTGAGAAACCAAGTAATAGTTCCTCCTGCAACCCGGTCCCTTTGTGCTAGATGAAAGAAAGTCTCCCCACATGCTCATTTCTGAGAGATAATTGTGTGTGAAAGCCGTCCTTCTATTAGCTTGTTGGGGACACAAAGTTCCTTTTCATTTGCAAACACCACTCCATACATATATAAGGGCAGGTACAAGCACCAACCCTGTTTTACAGTGTAAACTGCATTAATTTCAAACAGGCACTAGGAAACAAACTGAGAATCCATAGTTAAAATTTCTCCTGCATACCGTTCCATTTGTGCTAGATGAACGAAAGTCTCTCCACATGCTCAGTTGTGAGAGATAAGTGTGTGTGAAAGCCGTCCTTCAACTAGCTTGTTGGGAACACGAAGTTTCTTTTAGGTTGCAAACCCCACTCCATACATATATATGGGGAGGTATTAGCTCCAATTCTTTTTACACTGAAATCTGCAGGAACTTCATTCCGGCACTAGGAATCAGAATGAGAATCCAGAGTAATCTTTACTCCTACAAACCATTCCATTTGTGCTAGATGAAAGAACTTCTCTCCACATGCTCAGTTTTGAGAGATAAGTGTGTGAAAGCCGTTAATCACCTAGCTTTTTGGGAACACAAATTCTTTTTCAGTTGCAAACACCACTCCACACATATATATGGTGAAGTAATAGCTCCAACCCTGTTTTACAGTGTAAACTGCAGGAACTTCAAACCGGCACTAGGAAACAGACTGAGAAACAAGAGTAAAAGTTTCTCCTGCAACCCATTCATTTTTTGCTAGATGAACGAACGTCTCTCCACATGCTCAGTTCTGAGAGATAGGTGTGTGTGAAAGCCGTCCTTCAACTAGCTTGTAGGAAACACAAAGATTCTTTTAATTTGCCTTCTCCAATCCATACATATATATGGGGAGGTACTAGCTCCAACTCGGTTTTACGGTGAAAACTGCAGGAACTTCAAACCGCCACTAGGAAAGATACTCAGAAACCAGAAATAAAGTTTCTCCTGCATACCGTTCCCTTTGTGCTTGATGAACGAACGTCCCTCCACATGCTCAGTTCTGAGAGATAAGTGTGTGTGAAAGCCGTCCTTCACCTAGCTTGTTGGGAACACAAAGTTTCTTTTCAGTTGAAAACTCCACTCCTTACATATATATGCGGAGGTACTAGCTCCAAATCGGTTTTACAGTGATAATTGCAGGAACTTCAAACCTGCACTAGGAAACAGACTGAGAAATCAGATTAATAGTTTCTCCTGCAAACCGTTCCCTTTGTTATAGATGAATGAACGTCTGTCCAAATGCTTCAGTTTTTAGAGATACTTGTGTGTGAAAGCCGTCCTTCAACTAGCTTGTTGGGAACACAAACTTTCTTTTCAGTTGCAAACTCCACTACATACATCTATATGGGGAGTTTCTAGCTCCAACTCTTTTTACAGTGAAATCTGCAGGAAATTCAAACCGGCACCAGGAAACATACTGAGAAACCAGAGGAAAATTTATTCCTACGACCGTTCCCTTTGTGCTAGATGAACGAACGTCTCTCCAAATGCTCACTTCTGAGAATTAAGTGTGTGTGAAAGCCGTTCTTCAACTAGCTTGTTTGGAAAACAAAATTTCTTTTCAGTTGCAAACTCCACTCCATACATATATATGGGTAGGTACAAGCTCCAACTCGGTTTTACAGTGAAAACTGCAGGAACATAAAAACTGCACTAGGAAACAGACTGAGAAATCAGAGTAATAGTTTCACCTGCAACCCGCTCCCTTTGTGATAGATGAATGAACGTCTCTCCACATGCTTCAGTTCTGACAGTTAATTGTGTGTGAAAGCCGTCCTTCAACTAGCTTGTTGGGAACACAAACTTTCTTTTCAGTTGCAAACTCCACTCCATACATCTATATGGGGAGTTTCTAGCTGCAACTCTTTTTACAGTGAAATCTGCAGGAAATTCAAACCGGCACCAGGAAACATACTGAGAAACCAGAGTAAAATTTATTCCTACGACCGTTCCCTTTGTGCTAGATGAACGAAAGTCTCTCCAAATGCTCACTTCTGAGAATTAAGTGTGTGTGAAAGCCGTTCTTCAACTAGCTTGTTTGGAAAACAAAATTTCTTTTCAGTTGCAAACTCCACTCCATACATATATATGGGTAGGTACAAGCTCCAACTCGGTTTTACAGTGAAAACTGCAGGAACATAAAAACTGCACTAGGAAACAGACTGAGAAATCAGAGTAATAATTTCACCTGCAACCCGCTCCCTTTGTGATAGATGAACGAACGTCTCTCCACATGCTTCAGTTCTGACAGTTAATTGTGTGTGAAAGCCGAACTTCACCTAGCTTGTTGGGAACACAAAGATTCTGTTCACTTGCTAACTCCAATCAATACATATATATGGGGTGGTACTAGCTCCAACACGATTTTACAGTGTAAACTGCAGTAATTTCATACCGGCACTAGGAAACAGACTGAGAAACGAGAGAAAATGTTTCTCCTGCAACAAGTTACTTTTTTGATAGATGAACGAATGTCTCTCCACATGCACAGTTCTGAGAGATAAGTGTGTGTGAAAGCCGTCCTTCAAATAGCTTCTTGAGAACACAAAGTTTCTTTACAGTTGCAAACTCCACTCCATACATATATATGGGGAGGTACTAGCTTCAACTCGGTTTTACAGTGAAAACTGCAGGAACTTCAAACCTGCACTAGGAAACAGACTGAGAAATCAGAGTAATAGTTTCTCCTGCAAGCCTTTCCTTTTGTGATAGATGAACGAAGGTCTCTCCACATGCTTCAGTTATGAGAGATACGTGTGTGTGAAAGCCGTCCTTCACCTAGCTTGCTAGGAACACAAAGATTTTTCAGTGGCATACTCCACTCCATAAATATATATGGGAAGGTACTAGCTCCAACTCGGTTTCACAGTGAAAACTGCAGGAACTTCAAACCGGCACTAGGAAACAGACTGAGAAACCATCGTAAAAATTTCTCCTGCATCCCGTTCCATTTCTGCTAGAAGAACGAATGTCTCTCCACATGCTCTTTTGTGAGAGATAAATGTGTGTGAAAGCCGTCCTTTTCCCAGCTTTTTGGGAACCCAAAGTCTCTTTTCAGTTGCAAAATTCCACTCCACACATATATATGGGGAGGTACTAGCTCCAGCTCTGTTTTACAGTGAAAACTGCTGGAAATTCAAACCAGCACTAGGAAACAGACTGAGAAACCAGGGTATAATTTCCTCCTGCAAAACTTTCCCTTTGGCTAGATGAACGAAAATCTCTCCACATGCTCAGTTGTGTGAGATAAATGTGTGTGAAAGCCGTACTTCACCTAGCTTGTTGGGAACACAAAGATTCTGTTCACTTGCTAACTCCAATCAATACATATATATGGGGTGGTACTAGCTCCAACACGATTTTACAGTGTAAACTGCAGTAATTTCATACCGGCACTAGGAAACAGACTGAGAAACGAGAGAAAATGTTTCTCCTGCAACAAGTTACTTTTTTGATAGATGAACGAATGTCTCTCCACATGCACAGTTCTGAGAGATAAGTGTGTGTGAAAGCCGTCCTTCAAATAGCTTGTTGGGAACACAAACTTTCTTTTCAGTTGCAAACTCCACTCCATACATCTATATGGGGAGTTTCTAGCTGCAACTCTTTTTACAGTGAAATCTGCAGGAAATTCAAACCGGCACCAGGAAACATACTGAGAAACCAGAGTAAAATTTATTCCTACGACCGTTCCCTTTGTGCTAGATGAACGAACGTCTCTCCAAATGCTCACTTCTGAGAATTAAGTGTGTGTGAAAGCCGTTCTTCAACTAGCTTGTTTGGAAAACAAAATTTCTTTTCAGTTGCAAACTCCACTCCATACATATATATGGGTAGGTACAAGCTCCAACTCGGTTTTACAGTGAAAACTGCAGGAACATAAAAACTGCACTAGGAAACAGACTGAGAAATCAGAGTAATAGTTTCACCTGCAACCCGCTCCCTTTGTGATAGATGAATGAACGTCTCTCCACATGCTTCAGTTCTGACAGTTAATTGTGTGTGAAAGCCGTCCTTCAACTAGCTTGTTGGGAACACAAACTTTCTTTTCAGTTGCAAACTCCACTCCATACATCTATATGGGGAGTTTCTAGCTGCAACTCTTTTTACAGTGAAATCTGCAGGAAATTCAAACCGGCACCAGGAAACATACTGAGAAACCAGAGTAAAATTTATTCCTACGACCGTTCCCTTTGTGCTAGATGAACGAAAGTCTCTCCAAATGCTCACTTCTGAGAATTAAGTGTGTGTGAAAGCCGTTCTTCAACTAGCTTGTTTGGAAAACAAAATTTCTTTTCAGTTGCAAACTCCACTCCATACATATATATGGGTAGGTACAAGCTCCAACTCGGTTTTACAGTGAAAACTGCAGGAACATAAAAACTGCACTAGGAAACAGACTGAGAAATCAGAGTAATAATTTCACCTGCAACCCGCTCCCTTTGTGATAGATGAACGAACGTCTCTCCACATGCTTCAGTTCTGACAGTTAATTGTGTGTGAAAGCCGAACTTCACCTAGCTTGTTGGGAACACAAAGATTCTGTTCACTTGCTAACTCCAATCAATACATATATATGGGGTGGTACTAGCTCCAACACGATTTTACAGTGTAAACTGCAGTAATTTCATACCAGCACTAGGAAACAGACTGAGAAACGAGAGAAAATGTTTCTCCTGCAACAAGTTACTTTTTTGATAGATGAACGAATGTCTCTCCACATGCACAGTTCTGAGAGATAAGTGTGTGTGAAAGCCGTCCTTCAAATAGCTTCTTGAGAACACAAAGTTTCTTTACAGTTGCAAACTCCACTCCATACATATATATGGGGAGGGTACTAGCTTCAACTCGGTTTTACAGTGAAAACTGCAGGAACTTCAAACCTGCACTAGGAAACAGACTGAGAAATCAGAGTAATAGTTTCTCCTGCAAGCCTTTCCCTTTGTGATAGATGAACGAAGGTCTCTCCACATGCTTCAGTTATGAGAGATACGTGTGTGTGAAAGCCGTCCTTCACCTAGCTTGCTAGGAACACAAAGATTTTTCAGTGGCATACTCCACTCCATAAATATATATGGGAAGGTACTAGCTCCAACTCGGTTTCACAGTGAAAACTGCAGGAACTTCAAACCGGCACTAGGAAACAGACTGAGAAACCATCGTAAAAATTTCTCCTGCATCCCGTTCCATTTCTGCTAGAAGAACGAATGTCTCTCCACATGCTCTTTTGTGAGAGATAAATGTGTGTGAAAGCCGTCCTTTTCCCAGCTTTTTGGGAACCCAAAGTCTCTTTTCAGTTGCAAAATTCCACTCCACACATATATATGGGGAGGTACTAGCTCCAGCTCTGTTTTACAGTGAAAACTGCTGGAAATTCAAACCAGCACTAGGAAACAGACTGAGAAACCAGGGTATAATTTCCTCCTGCAAACCTTTCCCTTTGGCTAGATGAACGAAAATCTCTCCACATGCTCAGTTGTGTGAGATAAATGTGTGTGAAAGCCGTACTTCACCTAGCTTGTTGGGAACACAAGGTTTCTTTTCAGTTGCCAAATTCCACTCCATACATATATATGGGGCGGTACTAGCTCCAGCTCGGTTTTACAGTGAAAACTGCAAGAACTTCAATCCGGCACTAGGAAACAGACTGAGAAACCAAGTAATAGTTCCTCCTGCAACCCGGTCCCTTTGTGCTAGATGAAAGAAAGTCTCCCCACATGCTCATTTCTGAGAGATAATTGTGTGTGAAAGCCGTCCTTCTATTAGCTTGTTGGGGACACAAAGTTCCTTTTCATTTGCAAACACCACTCCATATATATATAAGGGTAGGTACTAGCACCAACCCTGTTTTACAGTGTAAACTGCATTAATTTCAAACAGGCACTAGGAAACAAACTGCGAATCCATAATAAAAATTTCTCCTGCATACCGTTCCATTTGTGCTAGATGAACGAATGTCTCTCCACATGCTCAGTTGTGAGAGATAAGTGTGTGTGAAAGCCGTCCTTCAACTAGCTTGTTGGGAACACGAAGTTTCTTTTAGGTTGCAAACCCCACTCCATACATATATATGGGGATGTACTAGCTCCAATTCTTTTTACACTGAAATCTGCAGGAACTTCATTCCGGCACTAGGAATCCGAATGAGAATCCAGAGTAAACTTTACTCCTACAAACCATTCCATTTGTGCTAGATGAAAGAACTTCTCTCCACATGCTCAGTTTTGAGAGATAAGTGTGTGAAAGCCGTTAATCACCTAGCTTGTTGGGAACACAAATTCTTTTTCAGTTGCAAACACCACTCCATACATATATATGGTGAGGTAATAGCTCCAACCCTGTTTTACAGTGTAAACTGCAGGAACTTCAAACCGGCACTAGGAAACAGACTGAGAAACCAAAGTAAAAGTTTCTCCTGCAACCCATTCACTTTTTGCTAGATGAACGAACGTCTCTCCACATGCTTATTTGTGAGAGATAAGTGTGTGTGAAAGCTGCCTTCACCTAGCTTGTTGGGAACACAAAGTTTCTTTTCAGTTGCAAACTCCACTCCATAAATATAAATGGGGAGGTATTTGCCCCAAATCGTTTATACAGTGAAAACTGCAGGAACTTCAAACCGCCACTAGGAAAGAGACTGAGAAACCAGAAATAAAGTTTCTCCTGCATACCGTTCCCTTTGTGCTTGATGAACGAACGTCCCTCCACATGCTCAGTTCTGAGAGATAAGTGTGTGTGAAAGCCGTCCTTCACCTAGCTTGTTGGGAACACAAAGTTTCTTTTCAGTTGAAAACTCCACTCCTTACATATATATGCGGAGGTACTAGCTCCAAATCGGTTTTACAGTGATAATTGCAGGAACTTCAAACCTGCACTAGGAAACAGACTGAGAAATCAGATTAATAGTTTCTCCTGCAAACCGTTCCCTTTGTTATAGATGAATGAACGTCTGTCCAAATGCTTCAGTTTTTAGAGATAATTGTGTGTGAAAGCCGTCCTTCAACTAGCTTGTTGGGAACACAAACTTTCTTTTCAGTTGCAAACTCCACTCCATACATCTATATGGGGAGTTTCTAGCTGCAACTCTTTTTACAGTGTAATCTGCAGGAAATTCAAACCGGCACCAGGAAACATACTGAGAAACCAGAGTAAAATTTATTCCTACGACCGTTCCCTTTGTGCTAGATGAACGAACGTCTCTCCAAATGCTCACTTCTGAGAATTAAGTGTGTGTGAAAGCCGTTCTTCAACTAGCTTGTTTGGAAAACAAAATTTCTTTTCAGTTGCAAACTCCATTCCATACATATATATGGGTAGGTACATGCTCCAACTCGGTTTTACAGTGAAAACTGCAGGAACATAAAAACTGCACTAGGAAACAGACTGAGAAATCAGAGTAATAGTTTCACCTGCAACCCGCTCCCTTTGTGATAGATGAATGAACGTCTCTCCACATGCTTCAGTTCTGACAGTTAATTGTGTGTGAAAGCCGTCCTTCAACTAGCTTGTTGGGAACACAAACTTTCTTTTCAGTTGCAAACTCCACTCCATACATCTATATGGGGAGTTTCTAGCTGCAACTCTTTTTACAGTGAAATCTGCAGGAAATTCAAACCGGCACCAGGAAACATACTGAGAAACCAGAGTAAAATTTATTCCTACGACCGTTCCCTTTGTGCTAGATGAACGAAAGTCTCTCCAAATGCTCACTTCTGATAATTAAGTGTGTGTGAAAGCCGTTCTTCAACTAGCTTGTTTGGAAAACAAAATTTCTTTTCAGTTGCAAACTCCACTCCATACATATATATGGGTAGGTACAAGCTCCAACTCGGTTTTACAGTGAAAACTGCAGGAACATAAAAACTGCACTAGGAAACAGACTGAGAAATCAGAGTAATAGTTTCACCTGCAACCCGCTCCCTTTGTGATAGATGAACGAACGTCTCTCCACATGCTTCAGTTCTGACAGTTAATTGTGTGTGAAAGCCGAACTTCACCTAGCTTGTTGGGAACACAAAGATTCTGTTCACTTGCTAACTCCAATCAATACATATATATGGGGTGGTACTAGCTCCAACACGATTTTACAGTGTAAACTGCAGTAATTTCATACCGGCACTAGGAAACAGACTGAGAAACGAGAGAAAATGTTTCTCCTGCATCAAGTTACTTTTTTGATAGATGAACGAATGTCTCTCCACATGCACAGTTCTGAGAGATAAGTGTCTGTGAAAGCCGTCCTTCAATTAGATTCTAGAGAACACAAAGTTTCTTTACAGTTGCAAACTCCACTCCATACATATATATGGGGAGGTAGTAGCTTCAACTCGGTTTTACAGTGAAAACTGCAGGAACTTCAAACCTGCACTAGGAAACAGACTGAGAAATCAGAGTAATAGTTTCTCCTGCAAGCCTTTCCCTTTGTGATAGATGAACGAAGGTCTCTCCACATGCTTCAGTTATGAGAGATACGTGTGTGTGAAAGCCGTCCTTCACCTAGCTTGCTAGGAACACAAAGATTTTTCAGTGGCATACTCCACTCCATAAATATATATGGGAAGGTACTAGCTCCAACTCGGTTTCACAGTGAAAACTGCAGGAACATAAAACCTGCACTAGGAAACAGACTGAGAAATCAGAGTAATAGTTTCTCCTGCAACCCGCTCCCTTTGTGATAGATGAACGAACGTCTCTCCACATGCTTCAGTTGTGACATTTAATTGTGTGTGAAAGCCGTTCTTCAACTTCCTTTTTAGGAACACAAAGATTCTTTTCAGTTGCAAACTCCACTCCATACATCTATATGGGTTGTTAATAGCCTCAACTCTTTTTACAGTAAAATCTGCAGGAACTTCAACATGGCACCAGGAAACAGACTGAGAAACCAGAGTAAAATTTTCTCCTACGACCGTTCCCTTTGTGCTAGATGAACGAAAGTCTCTCCACATGCTCTCTACTGAGAGATAAGTGTGTGTGAAAGCCATCCTTCCCCTAGCTTGTTCGGAACACAAAGTTTCTTTTCAGTGACAAACTCCACTCCATACATATATATGGGGAGGAAATAGCTCCAACTCGATTTTACAGTGAAAACTGCAGGAACTTCAAACCGACTCTTGGAAACAGACATAGAAACCAGATTAAAAGTTTCTCCTGCATACCGTTCCATTTGTGCTAGATGAATGAACGTCTCTCCATATGCTCAGTTGTGAGAGATAAGTGTGTGTGAAAGCAGTCCTTCACCTAGCTTGTTGGGAACACAAAGTTTCTTTTCAGTTGCAAACTCCACTCCTTACATATATACGGGGAGGTACAAGCCTGAACTCTGTTTTACAGTGAAAACTGCAGGAACTTCAAACATGCACTAGGAAAAAGACTGAGAAATCAGAGTAATAGTTTCTCCTGCAACCCGTTCCCTTTTTGATACATGAACGAAAGTCTCTCCACATGCTTCAGTTGTGAGAGGTTATTGCGAGTGAAAGCCATTCTTCACCTAGCTTGTTGGGAAATAAAAGTTTCTTTTCAGTTGCAAATTCCACTCCATACAAATATATGGGGAGGTACTAGCTCCAACTCGGTTTTACAGTGAAAACTGCAGGAACTTCAAACCGGCACTAGGAAACAGACTGAGAATCCATAGTAAATATTTCTCCTCCATCCTGTTCCCCTTCTGCTAGAAGAACGAAAGTCTCTCCACATGCTCAGTTGTGAGAGATAAGTGTGTGTGAATGCCGTACTTCACCCAGCTTTTTGGGAACCCAAACTTTCTTTTCAGTTGCAAAATTCCACTCCACACATACATATGGGGAGGTACTAGCTCCAGGTCTGTTTTACAGTGAGAACTGATGGAAATTCAAACTGGCACTAGGAAACAGACTGAGAAACCAGAGTAAATGTTCCTCCTGCAACCCTTTCCCTTTGTGCTAGATGAACGAAAATCTCTCCACATGCCTATTTATCAGAGATAAGTGTGTGTGAAATCCGTCCTTCACCTAGATTGTTGGGAACACAAAGTTTCTTTTCAGTTGCCAAATTCCACTCCATACATATACATGGGGAGGTAATAGCTCCAGCTCGGTTTTACAGTGAAAACTGCAGAAACTTCAAACCGGCACTAGGAATCAGACTGAGAAACCAAGTATTAGTTTCTCCTGCAAACCGGTCCCTTAGTGCTAGATGAACGAAAGTCTCTCCACATGCTCAGTTCTGAGAGATAATTTTGTGTGAAGTCGTCCTTCACCTTGCTTGTTGGGAACACAAAGTTCCTTTTCATTTGCAAACACCACTCCATACAATATATGTGTAGGAAATAGCTCCAACTCGGTTTTACAGTGAAAACTGCAGGAACTTAAAACCTGCACTAGGAAACAGACTGAGAAATCAGAGTAATAGTTTCCCTGCAACCCATTCTCTTTGTGATAGATGAACGAAATTCTCTCCACATGCTTCAGTTTTCAGAGATAATTGTGTTTGAAAGCCATCGTTCAACTAGCTTGTTGGGAACACAAAGTTTCTTTTCAGTTACAAACTCCACTCCATACGTCTTATGGGGAGTTACTAGCTCCAACTCATTTTACAGTAAAATCTGCAGGAACTTCAACCTGGCACCAGGAATCAGACTGAGAAACCAGAGTAAAATTTACTCCTACGACCATTCCCTTTGTGCTAGATGAACGAACGTCTCTCCACATGCTCACTTCTGAGAGATAAGTGTGTGAGAAAGACGTCCTTCAACTAGCTTGTTCGGAACACAAAGTTTCTTTTCAGTGGCAAACTCCACTCCATACATATATAAGGGGAGGTACTTGCACCAAATCTTTTATACAGTGAAAACTGCATTAACTTCAAAACGCCACTAGGAAAGATACTGAGAAACCAGAGTAAAAGTTTCTCCTGCATATCATTCCTTTGTGCTTGATGAACGAACGTCTCTCCACATGCTCATTTCTAAGTGATATGTGTGTGTGAACACCGTCCTTCTCCTAGATGTTGGGAACACAAAGTTTCTTTTCAGTAGCAAACTACACTCCATACATCTTTATGGGGATGTACTAGCTCCAACATGGATTTACAGTGAAAGCTGCAGGAACTTCAACCCGGCACTAGGAAACAGACTGAGAAATCAGAATAAAAGTTTCTCCTGCAACCCGTTCCATTTGTGATAGATCAACGAACGTCTCTCCACATGCTCATTTCAGAGAGATAAATTTCTGTGAAATCCGTCCTTCACCTAGCTTCTTGGGAGCACAAAGTTTCTTTTCATTTGCTAAATACACTCCATCCATTTATATAGGGGAAGTACAAGCTCCAACTCGGTTTTACAGTGAAAACTGCAGGAACTAAAAACGGCACTAGGAAACAGACAGAGAAACCAGATAAAATGTTTCTCCTGCATCCCGTTCCATTTGTGCAAGATGAATGAAACTCTCACCACATGCTCAGTTCTGAGAAGTAAATGTGTGTGAAAGCCGTCCTTCACCTAGCTTGTTGAACACAAATAGTTTCTTTTCAGATGCAAACTGCACTCCATCCATATATACGGGAAGGTACTATCTCCAAATCAGTTTTACAATGAAAAATGCAGGAATTTCAAACCGGCACTAGGAAACAGACTGAAAAACCACACTAAAATTTTCTCCTGCATACCGTTCCCTTTGTGATAGATGAACGAACGTCTATCCACATGCTCATTTCAGAGTTATAACTGTGTATGTAAGCAGTCCTTCAACTAGTATTTTGGGAACACAATGTATCTTTTCAGTTGCAAACTAAACTCAAACATTATATATGGGGAGGTACTAGCTCCAACTCTGTTTTACAGTGAAAACTGCAGGAACTTGAAATCGGCACGAGGAAACAAACTGAGTAACCAGAGTAAAAGTTTCTCCTGAATCCTTTCACTATGTTCTAGATGACCTAACATCTCTCCAAATGCTCAATTCTGTGAGGTAATGTGTTTGTTAAAGCTCTCCCTCACCTAGATTGTTGGGAACACAAAGTTAGTTTTTAGTTGCAAACTAAATTCCATCTATAAATAAGGTACTATCTCCAACTCGGTTTTACAGTGAAAACTGCAGGAAATTCAAAGCGGCACTAGGAAACGGAATGAGAAACCAGAGTAATAGTTTCCCTGCCAACCTTTCCCTTTGTGCTAGATGAACGAAAGTCTCTCCACATGCTCAGTTCTGAGAGATAATTGTGTGTGAAAGCCTACCTTAACCAAGCTTATAGGGAACACAAAGTTTCTATTCAGTTGCAAACTAAACTCCATCAATTTATATATGGGAAGGTACTAGCTCCAACTTAGTTTTACAGTGTAAACTGCAGGAACTTGAAACCGGCACTAGGAAACAGACTGAGAAACCATAGTAAAAGATTCTCCTGAAACCCATTCACTACGTGCTTGATGAACGAACTTCTCTCGAAATGCTCAGTTCTGAGAGATAATGAGTTTGTGAAAGCCGTCCTTCACCTAGATTGTTGGGAACACAAAGTTTCTTTTCAGTTGCAAACTACACTCCATCCATATATATGGGGAGGTATTAGCTCCAACTCGGTTTTACAGTGAAAACTGCAGGAACATCAAACCGGCACTAGGAAACAGAATGAGAAACCCGAATAAAAGTTTCTCCTTCATCCCGTTCCTTTTGTGCTGGATGAACGAAAGTCTCTCCACTAGCTCATTCCTGAGTGGTAAGTGATTGTGAAAGCCGTCATTCACCTACCTGGTTGGGAACACAAAGTGTCTTTTCAGTTGCAAACTACACTCCATCCATATATATGGGGAGTTACTAGCTCCTATTGGTTTTACTGTGAAATCTGCAGGAATTTCAAACCGACACTAGTAAACAGACTGAGAAACCAGACTAAAATTTTCTCCTGCAACCTATTTACTTTGTGCTGGATGAACGATCATCTCTCTACATACTCAGTTCTGAGAGATAATTGTGTGTGAAAGCCGTCCTTCACCTACCTTCTAGGGAACAGAAAGTTTCTTTTCAGTTGCAAACTACACTCCATCCATATAAATTGGGAGGTACTAGCACCAACTCGGTTTTAATGTGAAAACTGCAGGATCTTCAAACCGTCACTAGGAAACAGGCTGAGAAAAAGTAGTTATTGTTTCTCCTGCAAACCGTTCCATTTGTGTTAGATTAACGAACATCTCTCTAAGTGCTCAGTTCTGAGAGATAAGTGTGTGTGAAATCCGTCCTTCAATTTGCTTGTTCTGAACACAAAGTTTCTTTTCAGTTGCAAACTGCACACCATACATATATATGGGGAGGTACTAGCCCCAACTCGCTTTTACTGTGAAAACTGCAGGAGCTTCAAACAGGTACTAGGAAACAGACTGAGAAACCGGAGTTAAAGTTTCTCCTGCAACCCGTTCCCTATTTGCGAGATGGACGAACGTCCTTCCACATGCCCATTTCTGAGAAATAAATGTCTGTAAAAGCCGTCTTTCAACTAGCTTCTGAGGAACACAGTTTCTTTTCAGTTGCAAAATACACTGCATCCAAATATATTGGGATTTACAAGCTCCAACTCGGATTTAAAGTGAAAACTACAATAACTTCAAACAGTCACTAGGAAACAGACTGAGAACCCAGAAAAAATGTTTCCACTTTGACTTGTTCCCTTTGTGATAGATGAACGAACGTCTCTTCATATGCTCATTTCTGAGAGATAACTGTGTGTGAATGCCGTCCTTCACCTAAATATTTGGGAACACAAAGTGTGTTTTCAGTTGCAAACTACACTCCATTCATATATATATGTGTATGTACAAGCTCCCACTCGGATTTACAGTGAAAACTGCACTAACTTCAAACCGGCATTATGAAAAAGACTGAGATACCAGTATAAAAGTTTCTCCTGCAAACCGTTCCCTTTGCGCTAGATGAAAAAACGTCTCTCAACATGCTCAGTTCTGAGAGATAAGTGCGTGTGAAAGCCGTCCTTCACCTAGCTTGTTGGGAACACAATTTCTTTTCATTTGCAACATACACTTCATCCAAATATATGGGGATTTACTAGCACCAACACGGATTTACAGTGAAATCTGCAGGATATTCTAACCGTCACTAGGAAACAGACTGAGAAACAAGAGTAAAACATCCCCTGCAACAATTTCCTATTTTGCTAGATGAGCGAAAGTCTCTCCACTTGATCAGTTCTGAGAGATAAGGGAGTGTGAAAGCCATACTTCCTCTATCTTGTTTGGAAAACAAAGTTTCTTCTCAGTTGCAAACTACATTCCATCCATATATATGGTCATGTACAAGCTCCAACTCCTTTTTACAGTGAAAACTGCAGGATCTTCAAACCAGCACAATGAAAAAGACTGAGAATCCACACTGAATGTTTCTCCTGCAAAACGTTCCCTTTGTAATAGATGAACGAAAGTCTCTGCACATGCTCAGTTCTGAGAGAAAAGTGTGTGTGAAAGCCGTCCTTCACCTTCCTTGTTGGGAAAACAAAGTTTCTTTTCAGTAGCAAGCTACACTCCATCCATATAAATGGGGAGGTACTAGCTTCAAATAAATTTTACAGTGAAACCTGCAGGAACTTAAAACCAGCGCTAGGAAACAGACTGAAAAACCAGACTAAAAGATTCTTCGGCAAACCAATCCATTTGTGCTAGATGAACGAACGCCTCTCCACATGCTCATTTCACAGAGATAAGTGTGTGTGAAAGCCGCCCTTCACCTAGCTTGTTGGGCACAAATAGTTTCTTTTCAAATGCAAACAACACTCCATCCATATATATGCTTAATTTCTAGATCCAACTCTGTATTTCAGTGACAAATGAAGTTAATTCAAACTGGCATTAGGACACAGAATGAGAAACAAGACAAAAAGTTTATACTGCCAACCGATCCCCTTGTGATAGATGAACAAACGTCTCTCAACATGCTCAGTTCTGAGAGATAAGTGTCTGTGCAAGCCGTCCTTCACCTAGCTTGTTGGGAAAACATAGTTTCTTTACAGTTGCAAACAACACTCCATCCATATATTTGGGGAGGTAGTAGATCCAACTCGGTTTTACAGTGAAAATTGCAGGAACTTAAAACCTGCACTAGGAAACAGACTGAGAATTCAGAGTAATAGTTTCTCCTGCAACCCGTTCCCTTTGAGATAGATGAACGAAATTCTCTCCACATGCTCAGTTCTGAGAGATAATTGTGTGTGAAAGCCGTCCTTCAACTAGCTTGTTGGGAACACAAAGTTTCTTTTCAGTTGCAAATTCCACCCCATACGTCTTATGGGGAGTTATTAGCTCCAACTATTTTTACAGTAAAATCTGCAGGAACTTCAACCTGGCACCAGGAATCAGACTGAGAAACCAGAGTAAAATTTACTCCTACGACCGTTCCCTTTGTGCTAGATGAACGAACGTCTCTCCACATGCTCAATTCTGAGAGATAAGTGTGTGTGAAAGACGTCCTTCACCTAGCTTGTTCGGAACACAAAGTTTCTTTCAGTGGCAAACTCCACTCCATACATATATAAGGGGAGGTACTTGCACCAAATCGTTTATACAGTGAAAACTGCATTAACTTCAAAACGCCACTAGGAAAGAGTCTGAGAAACCAGAGTAAAAGTTTCTCCTGCATACCGTTCCCTTTGTGCTTGATGAACGAACGTCTCTCCACATGCTCATTTCTGAGAGATATGTGTGTGTGAACACCGTCCTTCTCCTAGATGTTGGGAACACAAAGTTTCTTTTCAGTTGCAAACTACACTCCATACATCTATATGGGGATGTACTAGCTCCAACACGGTTTTACAGTGAAAACGGCAGGAACTTCAACCCGGCACTAGGAAACAGACTGAGAAATCAGAGTAAAAGTTTCTCCTGCAACCCGTTCCATTTGTGATAGATCAACGAACGTCTCTCCACATGCTCATTTCAGAGAGATAAGTTTCTGTGAAAACCGTCCTTCACCTAGCTTCTTGGGAGCACAAAGTTTCTTTTCATTTGCTAACTACACTCCATCCATTTATATAGGTGAAGTACAAGCTCCAACTCGGTTTTACAGTGAAAACTGCAGGAACTAAAAAACGGCACTAGGAAACAGACAGAGAAACCAGATAAAATGTTTCTCCTGCATCCCGTTCCATTTGTGCAAGATGAATGAAACTCTCACCACATGCTCAGTTCTGAGAAGTAAATGTGTGTGAAAGCCGTCCTTCACCTAGCCTGTTGAACACAAATAGTTTCTTTTCAGATGCAAACTGCACTCCATCCATATATACGGGAAGGTACTATCTCCAAATCAGTTTTACAATGAAAAATGCAGGAATTTCAAACCGGCACTAGGAAACAGACTGAAAAACCACACTAAAATTTTCTCCTGCATACAGTTCCCTTTGTGATAGATGAACGAACGTCTATCCACATGCTCATTTCAGAGATATAACTGTGTATATAAGCAGTCCTTCAACTAGCGTTTTGGGAACACAATGTATCTTTTCAGTTGCAAACTAAACTCAAACATTATATATGGGTAGGTACTAGCTCCAACTCTGTTTTACAGTGAAAACTGCAGGAACTTGAAATCGGCACGAGGAAACAAACTGAGTAACCAGAGTAAAAGTTTCTCCTGAATCCGTTCACTATGTTCTAGATGACCTAACATCTCTCCAAATGCTCAGTTCTGTGAGATAATGTGTTTGTTAAAGCTCTCCCTCACCTAGATTGTTGGGAACACAAAGTTAGTTTTTAGTTGCAAACTAAACTCCATCTATAAATAAGGTACTATCTCCAACTCGGATTTACAGTGAAAACTGCAGGAAATTCAAAGCGGCACTAGGAAACGAAATGAGAAACCAGAGTAAAAGTTTCCCCTGCCAACCTTTCCATTTGTGCTAGATGAACGAAAGTCTCTCCACATGCTCAGTTCTGAGAGATAATTGTGTGTGAAAGCCTACCTTCACTAAGCTTATAGGGAACACAAAGTTTATATTCAGCTGCAAACTAAACTCCATCTATTTATATATGGGAAGGTACTAGCTCCAACTCAGTTTTACAGTGTAAACTGCAGGAATTGAAACCGGCACTAGGAAACAGACTGAGAAACCATAGTAAAAGATTCTCCTGAAACCCATTCACTACGTGCTTGATGAACGAACTTCTCTCGAAATGCTCAGTTCTGAGAGATAATGAGTTTGTGAAAGCCGTCCTTCACCTAGATTGTTGGGAACACAAAGTTTCCTTTCAGTTGCAAACTACACTCCATCCATATATATGGGGAGGTACTAGCTCCAACTCGGTTTTACAGTGAAAACTGCAGGAACATCAAACCGGCACTAGGAAACAGAATGAGAAACCCGAATAAAAGTTTCTCCTTCATCCCGTTCCTTTTGTGCTGGATGAACGAAAGTCTCTCCACTAGCTCATTCCTGAGTGGTAAGTGATTGTGAAAGCCGTCATTCAACTACCTGGTTGGGAACACAAAGTGTCTTTTCAGTTGCAAACTACACTCCATCCATATATATGGGGAGTTACTAGCTCCTATTGGTTTTACTGTGAAATCTGCAGGAACTTCAAACCGACACTAGTAAACAGACTGAGAAACCAGACTAAAATTTTCTCCTGCAACCCGTTTCCTTTGTGCTGGATGAAAGATCGTCTCTCTACATACTCAGTTCTGAGAGATAATTGTGTGTGAAAGCCGTCCTTCACCTACCTTCTAGGGAACAGAAAGTTTCTTTTCAGTTGCAAACTTCACTCCATCCATATAAATTGGGAGGTACTAGCACCAACTCGGTTTTAATGTGAAAACTGCAGGATCTTCAAACCGTCACTAGGAAACAGGCTGAGAATATGTAGTTATTGTTTCTCCTGCAACCCGTTCCATTTGTGTCAGATTAACGAACCTCTCTCTAAGTGCTCAGTTCTGAGAGATAAGTGTGTGTGAAATCCGTCCTTCACCTTGCTTGTTCTGAACACAGAGTTTCTTTTCAGTTGCAAACAACACACCATACAAATATATGGGGAGGTACTAGCCCCAACTCGCTTTTACTGTGAAAACCACAGGAGCTTCAAACAAGTACTAAGAAACAGACTGAGAAACCGGAGATAAAGTTTCTCCTGCAACCCGTACCCTATTTGCGAGATGGACGAACGTCCCTCCACATGCCCATTTCTGAGAAATAAATGTGTGTAAAAGCCGTCTTTCAACTACCTTCTGTGGAACACAGTTTCTTTTCAGTTGCAAAATACACTGCATCCAAATATATTGGGATTTACCAGCTCCAACTCGGATTTACATTGAAAACTACAATAACTTCAAACAGTCACTAGGAAAGGGACTGAGAACCCAGAAAAATAGTTTCCCCTGCGACTTGTTCCCTTTGTGATAGATGAACGAACGTCTCTTCACATGCTCATTTCTGAGAGACAACTGCGTGTGAATGCCGTCCTTCACCTAAGTATTTGAGAACACAAAGTGACTTTTCAGTTGCAAACTACACTCCATTCATATATATATGTGTAGGTACAAGCTCCAACTCGGTTTTACAGTGAAAACTGCACTAACTTCAAACCGGCAGTATGAAAATGACTGAGATACCACTATAAAAGTTTCTCCTGAAAAACCGTTTCCTTTGCGCTAGATGAAAAAACGTCTCTCAACATGCACAGTTCTGAGAGATATGTGCGTTTGAAAGCCGTCCTTCACCTAGCTTGTTGGGAACACAATTAGTTTTCATTTGCAAAATACACTTCATCCATATATATGGGGATTTACTAGCACCAACACGGATTTTCAGAGAAATCTGCAGGATCTTCTAACCGTCACTAGGATACAGACTGAGAAACAAGAGTAAAACTTCCCCTGCAACAATTTCCTATTTTGCTAGATGAGCGAAAGTCTCTCCACTTGATCAGTTCTGAGAGATAGGGTGTGTGAAAGCCATACTTCCTCTATGTTGTTTGGAAAACAAAGTTTCTTCTCAGCTGCAAACTACATTCCATCCATATATATGGTCATGTACATGCTCCAACTCCGTTTTACAGTGAGAACTGCAGGATCTTCAAACCAGCACAAGGAAAAAGACTGAGAATCCACACTGAATGTTTCTCCTGCAAAACGTTCCCTTTGTGATAGATGAACGAAAGTCTCTCCACATGCTCAGTTCTGAGAGAAAATTGTGTGAAAGCCGTCCTTCACCTACCTTGTTGAGAACACAATGTTTCTTTTCAGTTGCAAGCTACACTCCATCCATAAATATGGGGAGGTACTAGCTTCAAATCAATTTTACAGTGAAACCTGCAGGAACTTCAAACTAGCCCTAGGAAACAGACTGAAAAACCAGACTAAAAGATTCTTCTGCAAACCGTTCCATTTGTGCTAGATAAACGAACGTCTCTCCACATGCTCATTTCACAGAGATAATTGTGTGTGAAAGCTGTCCTTCACCTAGCTTGTTGGGCACAAATAGTTTCTTTTCAGATGCAAACAACACTCCATCCGTATATATGGGGAGGTACTAGCTCCAAATCAGTATTACAGTTAACACTGCAAGAATTTCAAACAGGAACTAAAAAACAGACTGAGAAAACACACTTAAAGTTTCTCCTGTGACACGTTCCCTTAGTGCTAGATGAACGAAAGTCTCTCCACATGCTCAGTTCTGAGAGATAAGTGTGTGTGAAAGCCGTACTTCTTATATTATGTTATGAAAAGAAAGTTTCATTCAGTTGCAAACTACACTCCATTCATATATATGGGTAGGTACAATGTTCAACTAGGTTTTAAAATGTAAACTGCAGGAAATTCAAACCAGCACTAGGAAATAGACTGAGAAACCATACTAAAAGTTGCCCTTGCAAATCATTCCCCTTATTCTAGTTGATTGAATGTCTCCCAACATGCTCAGTTCTGAGAGATAAGTGTGTGTGAAAGCAGTCCTCCATATAGCATGTTATGAACACAAAGTTTCTTTCAGTTTAAAACAAGACTCCATCCATATATATGGGGAGGAACTAGCTCCAACTCGGTTTTACAATGAAAACCGCAGGTACTTCAAACCAGCACTAGGAAACAGACTGAGAAACCAGAATAAAGTTTCTCCTGCTACCCGTTCACTTTGTGCTAGTTGAACGAACGTATCTCCACATGCTCATTTCTGAAGGATAACTGTGTGTGAAAGCCGTTCTTCAACTAAATAGTTGGGAATACAAAGTGTCTCTTCAGTTGCAATCTACCCTCCATCCATAAAAAAGGGAATTACTATCTCCAAAACTCTTTTACAGTGAAAATTGCAGGAACATCTAACCGGCACTAGGAAACAGACAGAGAAACCTGACTAAAAGTTTCCCCTGCAACCCGTTCCTTTTGTGCTAGATGAACGAAAGTCTCTCCCCTGGCTCAGTTCTGAGAGTTAAGTGTGTGTGAAACCCGTCCTTCACCTAGCTTCTTGGGAACACAAAGTTTCTTTTCACTTGCTAAATACACTCCATCCATATATATAGTGGATGTACAAGCTCCAACTCGGGTTTACAGTGAAAACTGCAGGAACTACTAAACAGCACTCGGAAACTGACAGAGAAACCAGATTAAATGTTTTTCCTGCATCCCGTTCCATTTGTGCAAGATGAACGAAATTCTCTCCACATGCTCAGTTCTGAGAGGTAAATGTGTGTGACAGTCGTCCTTCACATAGCTTGTTGAACAGAAATAGTTTCTTTTCAGATGCAAACTGCACTCCATCGATATATATGGGGAGGTACTAGATCCAAATCGATTTTACACTGAAAAATGCAGGAACTTCAAACCGGCAGTAGGAAACAGACTGAAAACCCAGACTAAAATTTTCTCTTGCAATCCGTTCCCTTTGTGATAGATGAACGAACGTCTTTCCACATGCTCATTTCAGAGATATAACTGTGTATGTAAGCAGTCCTTCACCTAGCTTTTTGGGAACACAATGTATCTTTTCAGTTGCAAAATAAATTCAAACCCTATATATGCAGAAGGACTAGCTCCAACGCGGTTTTACAGTGAAAACTGCAGGAACTTGAAACCGGCACTAGGAAACAGACTGAGTAACCAGAGTAAAAGTTTCTCCTGAATCCGTTCACTATGTTCTAGATGAACTAACTTCTCTCCAAATGCACAGTTCTGGGAGAAAATGTGTTTGTTAAACTCTCCCTCACCTAGATTGTTGGGAACACAAAGTTAATTTTTAGTTGCAAACTGAACTCCATATATAAATAAGGTACGATCTCCAACTCCGTTTTACAGTGAAAACTGCAGGAATTTCAAAGCGGAACTAGGAAACCGACTGAGAAACCAGGGTAAAAGTTTCCCCTGCAACCCTTTCCCTTTGTGCTAGATGAACGAACGTCTCTCCACATGCTCAGTTCTGAGAGATAATTGTGTGTGAAAGCCTACCTTCACCAAGCTTATAGGGAACACAAAGTTTCTATTCAGTTGCAAAATAAACCCAATCTATTTATATATGGGGAGGTATTAGCTGCAACTCGGTTTTACTGGGAAAACTGCAGGAACATCAAACCGGCACTAGGAAACAGAATGAGAAACCCGACTAAAAGATTCTCCTGCATCCCGTTCCTTTTGTGCTGGATGAACGAAAGTCTCTCCACTAGCTCATTTCTGAGAGGTAAGAGTTTTTGAAAGCCGTCATTCACCTAACTTGTTGGGAACACAAATTTCCTTTTCAGTTGCAAGCGACACTCCATCAATATATATGGGGAGGTACTAGCTTCAAATCAATTATACAGTGAAACCAGCAGGAACTTCAAACCATCCCTAGGAAAAAGACTGAAAAACCAGACTAAAAGAGTGACCTGCAAACCGTTCCATTTGTGCTAGATAAACGAACGGCTCTCCACATGCTCATTTCACAGAGATAAGTGTGTGTGAAAGCCGTCCTTCACCTAGCTTGTTGGGCACAAATAGTTTCTTTTCAGATGCAAACAACACTCCATCCATATATATGGGGAGGTACTAGCTCCAAATCAGTATTACAGTTAAAACTGCAGGAATTTCAAACAGTAACTAAGAAACACACTGAGAAAACACACTTAAAGTTTCTCCTGTGACACGTTCCCTTTGTGCTAGATGAACGAAAGTCTCTCCACATGCTCAGTTCTTAGAGATAATTGTGTGTGAAAGCCTACCTTCACCAACTTTATAGGGAACACAAATTTCTATTCAGTTGCAAACTAAAATCCATCTATTTATATATGGGGAGTTACTAGCACCAACTCGGTTTTACAGTGAAAACTGCAGGAATTGAAACCGGCACTAGGAAACAGACTGAGAAAACATAGTAAAAGATTCTCCTGCCACATTATCAGTACGTGCTTGATGAACGAACTTCTCACGAAATGCTCAGTTCTGAGAGATAATTTGTTTGTGAAAGCCGTCCTTCACCTAGTTTGTTGGGAACACAAAGTTTCTTTTTAGTTGCAAACTACACTCCATCCATATATATTGGGAGGTACTAGCTCCAACTCGGTTTTACAGTGAAAACTGCAGGAACATCTAACCGGCACTAGGAAACAGAATGAGAAACCCGACTAAAAGATTCTCCTGCATCCTGTTCCTTTTGTGCTGGATGAACGAAAGTCTCTCCACTAGCTCATTTCTGAGAGGTAGTTGTTTGTGAAAGCCGTCATTCACCTACCTTGTTGGGAACACAAAGTGTCTTTTCAGTTCCAAACTACACTCCATCCATATATATGGGGAGTTACTAGCTCCAACTAGGTTTTACTGTGAAATCTGCAGGAACTTCAAACTGACACTAGGAAACAGAATGAGAAACCAGACAAAAATTTTCTCCTGCAACCCGTTTCCTTGTGCTAGATGAACGATCGTCTCTCCACATACTCAGATCTGAGAGATAATTGTGTGTGAAAGCCGCCCTTCACCTAACTTCTATGGAACAGAAAGTTTCTTTTCAGTTGCAAACTTCACTCCATCCATATAAATTGGAAGATACTAGCTCCAACTCGGGTTTAAAGTGAAAACTGCAGGATCTTCAAACCGGCACTAGGAAACAGGCTGAGAAAAAGTAGTAAGTGTTTCTCCTGCAAACCGTACCATTAGTGTTAGATTAACGAACGTCTCTCTAAGTGCTCAGTTCTGGGAGATAAGTGTGTGTGAAATCCGTCCTTCACCTTGCTTGTTCTGAACAAAGAGTTTCTTTTCAGTTGCAAACTTCACTCCATCCATATATATGGGGAGGTACTAGCTCCAACTCAATTTTACTGTGAAAACCGCAGGAGCTTCAAACAGGTACTAGGAAACAGACTGAGAAACCGAAGATAAAGTTTCTCCTGCAACCCGTACCCTATTTGCGAGATGGACGAACGTCCCTCCACATGCCCATTTCTGAGAAATAAATGTGTGTAAAAGCCGTCTTTCAACTAGCTTCTGTGGAACACAGTTTATTTTCGGTTGCAAAATACACTGCATCCAAATATATTCGGATTTACTAGCTCCAACTCGGATTTACAGTGAAAACTACAATAACTTCAAACAGTCACTAGGAAACAGACTGAGAAACCAGAAAAAAATTTCCCCTGCGACTTGTTCATTTTGTGATAGATGAACGAACGTCTCTTCACATGCTCATTTCTGAGAGGTAACTTTGTGTGAATGCCGTCCTTCACCTAAATATTTGGGAACACAAATTTTCTTTTCAGTTGCAAACTACACTCCATTCATATATATATGTGTAGGTACAAGCTCCAACTCTGTTTTATAGTGAAAACTGCACTAACTTCAAACCGGCAGTATGAAAAATACTGAGATACCACAATAAAAGTTTCTCCACCAAACCTTTCACTTTGCGCTAGATGAACGAACGTCTCTCAACATGCTCAGTTTTGAGAGATAAGTGCGTGTGAAAGCCGTCCTTCACCTAGCTTGTTGGGAACACAATTTCTTTTCATTTGCAAAATACAATGCATCCATATATATGGGGATTTACTAGCACCAACACGGATTTACAGTGAAATCTGCAGGATCTTCTAACCGTCACTAGGAAACAGACTGAGAAACAAGAGTAAAACTTCCCCTGCAACAATTTCCTAATTTGCTAGATGAGCGAAAGTCTCTCCACTAGCTCAGTTCTGAGAGATAAGGGTGTGTGAAAGCCATACTTCCTCTATCTTGTGTGGAAAACAAAGTTTCTTCTCAGTTGCAAACTACATTCCATCCATATATATGGTCATGTACAAGCTCCATCTCGGATTTACAGTGAAAACTGCAGGATCTTCAAACCAGCACAATGAAAAAGACTGAGAATCCACACTGAATGTTTCTCCTGCAAAACGTTCCCTTTGTGCTAGATGAACGAAAGTCTCTCCACATGCTCAGTTCTGAGAGAAAAGTGTGTGTGAAAGCCGTCCTTCACCTACCTTGTTGAGAACACAAAGTTTCTTTTCAGTAGCAAGCTACACTCCATCCATATATATGGGGAGTTACTAGCTTCGAATCAATTTTACAGTGAAACCTGTAGGAACTTCAAACCAGCCTTAGGAAACAGACTGAAAAACCAGACTAAAAGATTCTTCTGCAAACCGTTCCATTTGTGCTAGATGAACTAACGCCTCTCCACATGCTCATTTCACAGAGATAAGTGTGTGTGAAAGCCGTCCTTCACCTTGCTTGTTGGGCACAAATAGTTTCTTTTCAGATGCAAACAACACTCCATCCATATATATGGGGAGGTACTAGCACCAAATCATTATTATTGTGAAAACTGCAGGAATTTCAAACAGGAACTAAGAAACAGACTGAGAAAACACACTTAAAGTTTCTCCTGGGCACGTTCCCTTTGTGCTAGATGAACGAATGTCTCTCCACATGCTCAGTTCTTAGAGATACGTGTGTGTGAAAGGCGTACTTCAACTAAATAGTTGGGAACACAAGTGTGTGTTCAGTTGCATACTACACTCCAACCATATATATGGGGAGGTACTAGCTCCAAATCGCTTTTACAGTGAAAATTGCAGGAACATTAAACCGGCACTAGGAAAAAGACTGAGAAACAAGACTAAATGTTTCTCCTGCAAATCGTTCCCTTGTGCTATTTGAATGAACGTCTATCCACATGTTCGGTTCAGAGAGATAACTGTGTGTGAAAGCCTTCCTTAAACTAAATAGTTGGGAACACAAGTGTCTGTTCAGTTGCACACTACACTCATTCCATATATATGGGGATGTAATAGCTCCAAATGGCTTTTACATGGATAATTGCAGGAACATTAAACCGGCACTAGGAAAAGGACTGAGAAACAATACTAAATGTTACTCCTGCAACCCGTTCCTTTTGTGCTAGATGAACGAAAGTCTCTCCACTAGCTTAGTTCTGAGAGATAAGTGTGTGTGAAGCCGTCCTTCAACTACCTTGTAGGGAACACAAAGTGTCTTTTCAGTTGCAAACTACACTGCATCCATATATATGGGGAGGTAGAAGCTCCAACAGTGTTTTAAAGTGAAAAGTGTAGGAACTTCAGACCTGCACTAGGAAACAGTCTGAGATACAAGACTAAAAGTTTCCCCTGCAACCCGTTCCCTATGTGCTAGATGAACGAACGTCTCACCACATGCTCAGTTCTGAGAGATAAGTGTGTGTGAAAGCCGTAGTTGTTATATTTTTTATGAAAACAAAGTTTAATTCAGTTGCAAACTACACTCCATTCATATATATGGGTAGGTACAAGGTCCAACTAGGTTTTAAAATATTAACTGCAGGAATTTCAACCCGGCACTAGGAAATAGACTGAGAAACCATACTAAAAGTTTCTCTTGCAAATCATTCCCTTTGTTCTAGTTGAACAAAAGTCTCCCATCATGCTCAGTTCTGAGAGATAAGTGTGTGTGAAAATAGTCCTCCATATAGCATGTTAATAACACAAAGTTTCTTTCAGATTCAAACTAGAATCCATCCATATTTATGGGGAGGTACTAGCTCTAACTCGGTTTTACAGTGAAAACTGCAGGAACTTCAAAACAGCACTAGGAAACAGACTGAGAAACCAGACTAAAGTTTCTCCTACTACCCGTTCCCTTTGTGCTAGTTGAACGAACGTATCACCACATGCTCATTTCTGAGGGATAACTGTGTGTGAAAGCCTTTCTTCAACTAAATAGTTGGGAACACAAAGTGTCTCTTCAGTTGCAAACTACACTCCATCCATATAAATGGGGGGGGTAATATCTCCAAATCTCTTTTACAATGAAAATTGCAGGAACATCTAACTGGCCCTAGGAAACAGACAGAGAAACCTGACTAAAAGTTTCTCCTGCAAACCGTTCCTTTTGTGCTGGATGAACGAAAGTCTCTCCACTGGCTCAGTTCTGAGAGTTAATTGTGAGTGAAAGCCGTCCTTCACCTAGCTTATTGGGAACACAAAGGTTCTTTTCAGGTGCTAACTGCACTCCATCCTTATATATAGGGGAAGAACAAGCTCCAACTCTGTTTTATAGTGAATACTGCAGGAACTTCAATCTGACAGTAGGAAACAGACTGAGAAACCAGAGTAGAAGATTTCCCGGCAACCCGTTCACTATGTGCTAGATGAACGAAAATCTCTCCAAATGCAGATTTGTCAGAGATAATGTGTTTGTGAAAGCCGTACTTCACCTAGATTGTTGGGAACACAAAGGTTCTTTTCAGTTGTAAACTACACTCCATTCATATATGTGGGTAGGGAATAGCTCCAACACTGAATTTCAGTGAAAATTGCAGGAACTTCAAACCGGCACAAGGAAACAAACTGAGAAACCAGAAAAAACGTTTATCCTGCAACACGTTCCTTTTGTGCTAGATGAACGAAAGACTCTCCACATGCTCTGTTCTGAGAGATAAGTGTGTGTGAAAGCCGTCCTTCACCTAGCTTCTTGGGAACACAATGTGTCTTTTCAGTTGCAAACTACACTCCATTCACATATATGGGGAGGTAGTAGCTCCAAATCGCTTTTGCAGTGAAAACTGCAGGAAAAACAAACCGGCACAAGGAAACAGACTGAGAAACCAGACAAAAAGTTTCCCCTGCAACCCGTTCCCTTTGTGCTAGATGAACGAACGACTCTCCACAAGCTCAATTCGGAGAGATAATTGTGTGTGCAAGCCGTCCTTCAGCAAGATTTTTCGGATAACAAAGATTCTTTCAATTGCAATCTGCACTACATCCATATATATGGGGTGGTACAAGACCCAACTAGGATTTAAAGTGAATACATGAAGTAATTAAACCCAGCACTAGGAAACAAACTGAGAAACCAGACTAAAATTTTCTCCTGCTGCCCGTTCCCTTTGTGCTAGATGAACCAACGTCTCTCCAAATGTTCAGGCCTGAGAGATAATTGTGTGTGAAAGCCTTCCTTCAACAATCTTGTAGGTAACACAAAGTTTCTATTCAGTTGCAAACTACACTCCATCCATATATATGGGGAGGTACTAGCTTCAACTCGGTTTTTCATTGAAAACTGCAGGAACTTGAAAACGGCACTAGGAAACAGACTAACAAGAGTAAAAGTTTCTCCTGCATCCATTCACTATGTTTTAGCTGAAAAAACTTCTCTCCAAATGCTAAGTTCTGAGACATAATGTGTTAGTTAAAGCTGTCCCTCACCTAGATGGTTGGGAACAAAAAGTTAATTTGTAGTTGCAAACTAAACCCCATCTCTATATAAGGTACTATCTCCAACTCGGGTTTACAGTGAAAACTGCAGGAAATTCAAAGCGGCACTAGGAAACGGACTGAAAAACCAGAGTAAAAATGTCACCTGCAAACCTTTCCCTTTGTGCTAGATGAACGAAAATCTCTCCACATGCTCAGTTCTGAGAGATAAGTGTGTGTGAAAGCCTAACTTCATCAAGCTTGTAGGGAACACAAAGTTTCTATTCACTTGCAAACTAAACTCCATCTATATATATACGGGTAGGTAGTAGCTCCAACTCTGTTTTACAGTGAAAACTGCAGGAACATGAAACCGGCATTAGGAAACAGACTGGGAAACTATAGTAAAAGTTTCTCCTGCAACCCGTTCACTACATGCTAGGTGAACGAAATTCTCTCCAAAAGCTCAGTTCAGAGAAATAATGTGCTTGTGAAAGCCGTCCTTCACCTAGAATGTTGGGAACACTAATTTTCTTTTCAGTTGCAAACTACACTCCATTTTTATATATGGGGCGGTACTAGCTCCAACTCGGTTTTACAGTGAAAAATGCAGGAACTTCAAACCGGCACTATGAAACAGACTGAGAAAACAGAATAGAAGTTTCTCCTGCAACACGTTCCCTTTGTGCTAGATGAACGAACGTCTCTCCACATGCTATGTTCTGAGAGATTAGTGTGTATGAAAGACGTCCTTCACCTAGATTCTTGGGAACACAAATTTTCTTTTCAGGTGCAAACTACAATACTTCCATATATATAGGGGATGTACAAGCTCCAACTCGGTTTTACAGAGAAAATTGCTGGAACTAAAAAAAGGCACTAGGAAACAGACTGAGAAACCAGACTAAATGTTTCTCCTGCATCCCGTTCCTTTTGTGCAAGATGAATGATATTCTCTCAATTAGCTCAGGTCTGAGAGGTAAGTTTGTGTGAAAGCCGTCCTTCACCTAGCTTGTTGGGCACAAATAAATTCTTTTCACATGCAAACTACACTCCATTCTTATATATGGGGAGGTACAAGCGCCAAATCGATTTTACACTGAAAACTGCAGGAACTTCAAACCGGCACTAAGAAACAGACTGAAAAACCAGACAAAAATTTCCTCATCCAAACCGTTCCCTTTGTGCTATATGAACGAAAGTCTCTCCACATGCTCATTTCAAAGATATAAGTCTGTATATAAGCCTTACTTCACCTTGCTTTTTGGGAACACAATGTATCTTTTCAGTTGCAAACTAAAGTCAATCCATATATATGGGGAGGTACAAGCTCCAACTCGGTTTTACAGTGAAAACTGCAGGAACTTCAAACCGGAACTAAGAAACAGACTGAGAAAAAACACTTAAAGTTTCTCCTGGAACCGGTTCCCTTTTGGCTAGATGAACGAACTTCTCTACACATGCTCAGGCCTGAGAGATAAGTGTGTGAGAAAGCCTTCCTTCACAAATCTTGTAGGTAACACAAAGTTTCTATTCAGTTGCAAACAACACTCCATCCTTATAGATGGGGTGGTACTAACTCCAACTCTATTTTACAGTGAAAACTGCAGGAACATGCAACCGGCACTAGGAAACACACTGAGAAACCATAGTTAAACATTCTCCTGCAAAATGTTCACTACGTGCTAGGTGAACGTACTTCTCTCCAAAAGCTCAGTTCTGAGAGATAATGTGCTTGTGAAAGCCTTCCTTCACCTAGATTGTTGGGAACACAAATTTTCTTTTCAGTTGCAATCTACACTCCATCCTTATATATGGGGAGGTACTAGCTCCAACTCGGTTTTACAGTTAAAACTGCAGGAACTTCAAACCAGAACTAGGAAAGAGACTGAGAATCCAGAATAAAAGTTTTCCTGCAACACGTTCCCTTTGTGCTAGATGAACGAAAGTCTCTCCATATGCTATGTTCTGAGAGATATGTGTGTGTGAATGCCGTCCTTCATATATCTTGTTATGAACACAAAGTTTCATTCAGTTGCAAAGTACATTCCATGCATATATATGGGTAGGTACTAACACCAACTAGGTTTTACAATGTAAACTGAAGGAACTTCAAACCGGCACAAGGAAACAGCCTGAGAAACGAGAATAAATGTTTCCCTGAAACCCGTTCCGTTTGTGCTAGATGAACGAATGTCTCCCCTCATGCACTTTTCTGAGAGATAAGTGTGTATGAAAGCCGTCCTTCACCTAGCTTCTTGGGAACACAAAGTTTCTTTTCAGTTCCAAACTAAATTACATCCATATATATAGGGGAAGTACAAGCTCCAACTCGGTTTTACAGTGAAAATTGCTGGAACTACAAATCGGCAATAGGAAACAGACTGAGAACCAGACAAAATGTTTCTCCTGTATCCCGTTCCTTTTGCGCAAGATGAATGATATTCTCTCAATTAGCTCAGTTCTGAGAGGTAAGTGTGTGTGAAAGCCATCCTTCACCTAGCTTTTTGGGCACAAATAGATTCTTTGCAGATGCAAACTACACTCCATCCTTATATATGGGGAGGTACTAGCTCCAAATCTATTTTACACTGAAAATTGCAGGAACTTCATACCGGCATTAAGAAACAGACTGAAAAACCAGACTAAAATTTTCTCCTCCAAACATTTCCCTTTGTGCTATATGAACGAAAGTCTCTCCACATGCTCATTTCAAAGATATAAGTGTGTATGTAAGCCTTCCTTCACCTAGCTTTTTGGGAACACAATGTATCTTTTCATTAGCAAACTAAAGTCAATCCATATACATGGGGAGGTACTAGCTCCAACTCCGTTTTACAGTGAAAACTGAAGGAACTTCAAACCGGCACTAAGAAACAGACTGAGAAAAAACACTTAAAGTTTCTCCTGCAACCCGTTCACTTTTCGCTAGATGAACGAACGTCTCTACACATGCTCAGGCCTGAGAGATAAGTGTGTGTGAAAGCCTTCTTTCACCAATCTTGTAAGTAACACAAAGTTTCTACTCAATTGCAAACTACAATCCATCATTATAGATGGGGTGGTTCTAACACCAACTCGGTTTTACAGTGAAAACTGCAGGAAATTGAAACCGGCACTACGAAACAGACTGAGTAACCAGAGTAAAAGTTTCTCCTGCATCAGTTCACTATGTTCTAGATGAACGAACTTCTCTCCAAATGATCAGTTCTGAGACATAATGTGTTAGTTAAATCTGTCCCTCACCTAGATTGTTGGGAGCACAAAGTTAATTTGTAGTTGCAAACTAAATTCCATCTATATATAAGGTACAATCTCCAACTCGGTTTTACAGTGAAAACTGCAGGAAATTCAAAGCGGCACTAGGAAACGGACTGAGAAACCAGAGTAAAATTTCACGTGCAACACATTCCCTTTGTGCTAGATGAACGAACGTCTCACCACATGCTCAGTTCTGAGAGATAAGTTTGTGTGAAAGCCATCCTCCATATAGCATGTTATGAACACAAAGTTTCTTTCGGTTTCAAACTAGAATCCATCCATATATATGTGGAGGTACTAGCTCAAACTCGGTTTTACAGTGAAAACTGCAGGAACCTCAAACCAGCACTAGGAAACAGACTGAGAAACCAGACTAAAAGATTCTACTGCTACCTGTTCCCTTTGTGCTAGTTGAACGAACGTATCTCCACATGCTCATTTCTGAGAGATAAATGTGTGTGAAAGCCGTTCTTCAAATAAATAGTTGGGAAAACAAAGTGTCTCTTCAGTTGCAAACTACAATCCATCCATATATATGGGGAGGTAATATCTCCAAATCTCTATTACAGTGAAAATTGCAGGAATATCTAACCGGCACTAGGAAACAGACTGAGAAACCAGACTAAAAGTTTCTCCTGCAACCCGTTCCTTTTGTGCAAAATGAACGAAAGTCTCTCCACTAGCTCAGTTCTGAGAGTTAAGTGTGTGTGAAAACCGTACTTCACCTAGCTTGTTGTGCACATATAGTTTCTTTTCAGATGCAAAATACACTCCATCCATATATATGGGAAGGAAATAGCTCCAAATCGATTTTACACTGAAAAATGCAGGAACTTCAAACCGGCACTAGGAAAAAGACTTAAAAACCAGACAAAAATTTTCCCCTCCAAACCGTTCCCTTTGTACTAGATGAACGAACGTCTCTCTACATGCTCATTTCAGAAATAAAAGTGTGTATGTAAGCCGTACTTCACCTAACTTCTTGGGAACAAAATGTATCTTTTCAGTTGCAAACTAAACTCAAACCCTATATATGGGGAGGTACTTGCTCAAACTCTGTTTTACAATGAAAACTGCTGGAACTTCCAACCAGAATTAAGAAAGAGACTGAGATTACACACTTAAACTTTCTCCTGTAAACCGTTCCCTTTTTGCTAGATGAACGAACGTCTCTCCAAATGCTCAGGCGTGAGAGCTAAGTGGGTGTGAAAGCCTTCCTTCAACAAACTTGTAGGTAACACAAAGTTTCTATTCAGTTGCAAAATACACTCCATCCATATATGTGGGGAGGTACTAGCTCCAACTCGGTTTTTCATTAAAAACTGCAGGAACTTGGAACCGGCACTAGGAAACAGACTGATTAACAAGAATAAAAGTTTCTCCTGCATCCGTTCACTATGTTCTAGATGAACGAACTTCTCTCCAAATGCTCAGTTCTGAGACATAATGTGTTAGTTAAAGCTGTCCCTCACCTAGATTGCTGGGAGCACAAAGTTAATTTGTAGTTGCAAACTAAACTCCATCTATATATAAGGTACAATCTCCAACTAGGTTTTACAGTGAAAACTGCAGGAAATTCAAAGTGGCACTCGGAAACCGACTGAGAAACCAGAGTAAAAGTTTCACCTGCAACCCTTTCCCTTTGTGCTAGATGAACGAACATCTCTCCACATGCTCAGTTCTGAGAGATAAGTGTTTGTGAAAGCCTAACTTCACCAAGCTTGTAGGGAACACAAAATTTCTATTCAGTTGCAAACTAAACTCCATCTATATATATATGGGTAGGTAGTAGCTCCAACTCTGTTTTACAGTGAAAAATGCAAGAACATGAAACTGGCACTAGGAAACAGACTGAGAAACCATAGTTAAAGATTCTACTGCAACCCGTTCACTACGTGCTAGGTGAACGTAATTCTCTCCAAATGCTCAGTTCTGAGAGATAATGTGCTTGTGAAAGCCTTCCTTCACCTAGATTGTTGGGAACACTAATTTTCTTTTCAGTTGCAAACTACACTCCATCCTTATATATGGGGAGGTACTAGCTCCAATTCGGTTTTACAGTGAAACTGCAGGAACTTCAAACCAGAACTAGAAAACAGACTGAGAAACCAGAATAAAAGTTTCTCCTGCAACCCATGCCCTTTGTGCTAGATGAACGAACGTCTCTCCACATGCTATATTCTGAGAGATTAGTGTGTGTGAATGCCGTCCTTCATATATCTTGTTATGAACACAAAGATTCATTCAGTTGCAAAGTACATTCCATGCATATATATGGGTAGGTACTAGCTCCAACAAGGTTTTACAATGTAAACTGAAGGAACTTCAAAACGGCACTAGGAAACAGACTGATAAACCAGAATAAAAGTTTACCTGAAACCGGTTCCGTTTTTGCTAGATGAACGAAAGTCTCTCCTCATGCTCTTTTCTGAGAGATAAATGTGTATGAAAGCCGTCCTTCACCTAGCTTCTTGGGAACACAAAGTTTTTTTTCAGTTGCAAACTACATTATTCCATATATATAGGGGAAGTACAAGCTCCAACTCGGTTTTACAGTGAAAATTGCTGGAACTACAAAACGGCACTAGGAAACAGACTGAGAAACCAGACTAAATGTTTCTCCTGCATCCCGTTCCTTTTGTGCAAGATGAATGATATTCTCTCAATTAGCTCAGTTCTGAGAGATAAGTGTGTGTGAAAGCCGTCCTTTACCTAGCTTGTTGGGCACAAATAGATTCTTTGCAGATGCAAACTACACTCCATCCTTATATATGGGGAGGTACTAGCTCCAAATCGATTTTACACTGAAAACTGCAGGAACTTCAACCCGGCACTAAGAAACAGACTCAGAAAAATCACTTAAAATTTCTCCTGCAAACCGTTCCCTTTTGCCTAGATGAACGAACGTCTCTACACATGCTCAGGCCTGAGAGATAAGTGTGTGTGAAAGCCTTCCTTCAACAAGCTTGTAGGTAACACAAAGTTCTATTCAGTTGCAAACTACAATCCATCCTTATAGATGGGGTGGTACTAACTCCAACTCGGTTTTACATTGAAAACTGCAGGAAATTGAAACCGGCACTACGAATCAGACTGAGTAACCAGAGTAAAAGTTTCTCCTGCATCCGTTCACTATGTTCTAGATGAACGAACTTCTCTCCAAATGCTCAGTTCAGAGACATAATGTGTTAGTTAATCTGTCCCTCACCTAGATTGTTGGGAACATAAAGTTAATTTTTAGTTGCAAACTTAAAACCATCTATATATTAGGTACTACATCCAACTCGGTTTTACAGTGAAAACTGCAGGAAATTAAAAGCGGCACTAGGAAACTGACTGAGAAACCAGAGTAATACTTACTTCTGCAACCCGTTCCATATGTGCTATATGAACGAACGTCTCACCACATGCTCAGTTCTGAGAGATAAGTGTGTGTGAATGCCGTCCTCCATATAGCATGTTATGAAAACAAAGTTTCTTTCGGTTTCAAACTAGTATCCATCCATATATATGGGGAGTTTCTAGCTCCAACTCCGTTTTACAGTGTAAACTGCAGGAACTTCAAACCAGAACTAGGAAACAGACTGAGAAACCAGGCTAAAATAGTCTACTGCTAACTGTTCCTTTTGTGCTAGTTGAATGAACATCTCTCTACATGCTCATTTCAGAGTTATAAGTGTATATGTAAGCCGTACTTCAACTATCTTCTTGGGAACACAATGTATCTTTTCAGTTGCAAAGTAAACTCAAAACCTATATATGGGGAGGTACTAGCTCCAACTCTATTTTACAATGAAACCTGCAAGAACTTCAAACCGGCACTAAGAAACAGACTGAGATAACACACTTAAACTTTCTCCTGCAACCCATTTCCTTTTTCTAGATATACAAAAGTTTCACCAAATGCTCAGGCCTCAGAGATAAGTGTGTGTGAAAGCCTTCCGTCAACAATCTTGTAGGTTACACAAAGTTTCTATTCAGTTGCAAACTTCACTCCATCCATATATATGGTGAGGTACTAGCTCCAACTCGGTTTTTCATTGAAAACTGCAGGAACTTGAAAACGGCACTAGGAAACAGACTGATTAATCAGAGTAAAAGTTGTTCCTGCATCCGTTCACTATATTCTAGATGAACGAACTTCTCTCCAAATGCTCAGTTCTGAGACATAATGTGTTAGTTAAAACTGTCCCTCACCTAGATTGTTGGGAAAACAAAGTTAATTTATAGTGGCAAACTAAAAACCATCTATATATAACGTACTATCTCCAACTCGGTTTTACAGTGAAAACTGCAGGAAATTCAAAGCGGCACCAGGAAACGGACTGAGAAACCAGAGTAAAAGTTTCACCTGCAACCCTTTCTCTTTGTGCTAATTGAACGAACGTATCTCCACATGCTCATTTCTGAGAGATAACTGTGTGTGAAAGCCTTACTTCAAATAAATAGTTGGGAAAATAAAGTGTCTCTTCAGTTGCAAACTACAATCCTTCCATATATATGGGGAGGTACAATCTCCAAATCACTTTTACAGTGAAAATTGCAGGAACATCTAACCGGAACTAGGAAACAGACTGAGAAACCAGACTAAAATATTCTACTGCTACATGTTCCCTTTTTGCTAGTTAAACGAACGTATCACCACATGCTCATTTCTGAGAGATAACTGTGTGTGAAAGCCGTTCTTCAAATAAATAGTTGGGAAAACAAAGTTTCTCTTCAGTTGCAAACTACATTCCATCCATATAAATGGGGAGGTACTATGCCCAAATCAATTTCACAGTGAAAATTGCAGGAACATCTAACTGGCACTAGGAAACAGACTGAGAAACCAGAATAAAGTTTCTCCTGCTACCCGTTCCTTTTGTGCTTGATGAACGAAAGTATCTCCACTAGATCAGTTCTGAGAGTTAAGTGTGTGTGAAAGCCGTACTTCACCTAGATTCTTGGGCACAAATAGTTTCTTTTCAGATGCAAAATACACTCCATCCTTATATATGGGGAGGTAAGAGCTCCAAATCAATTTTACACTGAAAACTGCAGGAACTTCAAACCGGCACTAGGAAACAGACTGAAAAACCAGACAAAATTTTCCTCCTCCAAACAGTTCCCTTTGTGCTAGATGAACGAAAGTCTCTCTACATGCTCATTTCAGAGATATAAGTGTGTGTGAAATCCTAACTTCACCAAGCTTGTAGGGAACACATAGTTTCTATTCAGTTGCAAACTTAACTCCATCAATATATATATGGGTAGGTAGTAGCTCCAACTATGTTTTACAGTGAAAACTGCAGGATCATGAACCCGGCACTAGGAAACAGACTGAGATAACACACTTAAACTTTCTCCTGCAACCCGTTCCGTTTTTGCTAGATGAACGAAAGTCTCTCCAAATGCTCAGGCCTCAGAAATAAGTGTGTGTGAAAGCCTTCCTTCAACAAACTTGTAGGTAACACAAAGTTTCTATTCAGTTGCAAACTACACTCCATCCATATATATGGGGGGCTACTAGCCCCAACTCGGTATTTCATTGAAAACTGCAGGAACTTGAAACCGGCACTAGGAAACAGACTGATTAAAAAGAGTAAAAGTTTCTCCTGCATCCGTTCACTATGTTCTAGATGAACGAACTTCTCTCCAAATGCTCATTTCTGAGACATAATGTGTTAGTTAAAGCTGTCCTTCACCTAGATTTTTGAGAACACAAAGTTAATTTGTAGTTGCAAACTAAACTACATCTATATATAAGGTACTATCTCCAACTCGGTTTTACAGTGAAAACTGCAGGAAATTCAAAGCGGCACTAGGAAACTGACTGAGAAACCAGAGTAAAAGTTTCACCTGCATCCCTTTCCCTTTGTGATAGATGAACGATCATCTCTCCACATGCTCAGTTCTGAGAGATAAGTGTGTGTGAAAGCCTAACTTCACCAAGCTTGTAGGGAACACAAAGTTTCTATTCATTTGCAAACTAAACTCCATCTATATATATATGGGTAGGTAGTAGCTCCAACTCTGTTTTACAGTGAAAACTGCAGGAACATAAAATCGGCCCTAGGAAACAAACTGAGAAACCATAGTAAAAGATTCTCCTGCAACCCGTTCACTACGTGCTAGGTGAACGTACTTCTCTCCAAATGCTCAGTTCTGAGAGATAATGTGCTTGTGAAAGCCGTCCTTCACCTAGATAGTTGGGAACACAAATTTTCTTTTCAGTTTCAAACTACACTCCATCCTTATATATGGGGATGTACTAGCTTCAACTCGGTTTTACAGTGAAAACTGCAGGAACTTCAAACCAGAACTAGGAAACAGACTGAGAAACCAGAATAAAAGTTTCTCCTACAACCCTTTCCCTTTGTGCTAGATGAACGAACGTCTCTCCACATGCTATGTTCTGAGAGATTAGTGTGTGTGAATGCCGTCCTTCATATATCTTGTTATGAACACAAAGTTTCATTCAGTTGCAAAGTACATTCCATGCATATATATGGGTAGGTACTAGCTCCAACTAGGTTTTACAATGTAAACTGAAGGAACTTCAAAACGGCACTAGAAAACAGACTGATAAACCAGAATAAAAGTTTCCCTGAAACCCGTTCCGTTTGTGCTAGATGAACGAAAGTCTCTCCTCATGCTCTTTTCTGAGAGATAAGTGTGTATGAAAGCCGTCCTTCACCTAGCTTGTTGGGAACACAAAGTTTCTTTTCAGTTGCCAACTACACTACTTCCATATATATAGGGGAAGTACAAGCTCCAACTCGGTTTTACAGTGAAAATTGCTGGAACTACAAAACGGCACTAGGAAATAGACTGAGAAACCAGACTAAATGTTTTTCCTGCATCCTGTTCCTTTTGTGCAAGATGAATGATATTCTCTCGATTAGTTCAGTTCTGAGAGGTAAGTGTGTGTGAAAGCCGTCCTTCACCTAGCTTGTTGGGCACAAATAAATTCTTTGCAGATGCAAACTTCACTCCATCCTTATATATGGGGAGGTACTAGCTCCAAATCGATTTTACACTGAAACCTGCAGGAACTTCAACCCGGCACTAAGAAACAGACTCAGAAAAATCACTTAAAATTTCTCTTGCAAACCGTTTCTTTTTGCCTAGATGAACGAACTTCTCTACACATTCTCAGGCCTGAGTGATAAGTGTGTGTGAAAGCCTCCCTTCACCAAGCTTGTAGGTAACACAAAGCTTCTATTCAGTTGCCAACTACACACCAACCTTACAGATGGGGTGGTACTAACTCCAAATCGGTTTTACAGTGAAAACTGCAGGAAATTGAAACAGGCACTACGAATCAGACTGAGTAACCAGAGTAAAAGTATCTCCTGCATCCATTCACTATGTTCTAGATGAAGGAACTTCTCTCCAAATGCTCAGTTCTGAGACATAATGTGTTAGTTAATCTGTCCCTCACCTAGATTGTTGGGAACACAAAGTTAATTTTAGTTGCAAACTAAAAACCATGTATATATAAGGTACTATCTCCAACTCGGTTTTACAGTGAAAACTGCAGGAAATTAAAAGCGGCACTAGGAAACGGACTGAGAAACCAGAGTAAAACTTTCTCCTGCAACCCGTTCCATATGTGCTAGATGAACGAAAGTCTCACCACATGCTCAGTTCTGAGAGATAAGTGTGTGTGAATGCCGTCCTCCATATAGCATGTTATGAAACAAAGTTTCTTTTGGTTTCAAACGACAATCCATCCATATATATGGGGAGTTTCTAGTTTCAACTCGGTTTTACAGTGAAAACTGCAGGAACTTCAAACCGGCACTAAGAAGCAGACTGACATAACACACTTAAACTTTCTCCTGCAACCCGTTCCATTTTTGCTAGATGAACGAACAACTCTCCAAATGCTCAGGCCTCAGAAATAAGTGTGTTTGAAAGCCTTCTTTCAACAAACTTGTAGGTAACCCAAAGTTTCTATTCAGTTGCAAACTACACTCCATCCATATATATGGGGAGCTACTAGCTCCAACTCGGTATTTCATTGAAAACTGCAGGAACTTGAAACCGGCACTAGGAAACAGACTGATTAAAAAGAGTAAAAGTTTCTCCTGCATCCGTTCACTATGTTCTAGATGAACGAACTTCTCTCCAAATGTTCAGTTCTGAGACATAATGTGTTAGTTAAATCTGTCCCACACCTAGATTGTTGGGAACACAAAGTTAATTTGTAGTTGCAAACTAAATTCCATCTATATATAAGGTACTATCTCCAACTCGGTTTTACAGTGAAAACTGCAGGAACTTCAAACCGGCACTAGGAAACAGACAGAGAAACCAGAGTAAAAGTTGCTCATGCTACCCGTTCCCTTTTTGCTAGATGAACGAACGTCTCTCCACATGCTCAGTTCTGAGAGATAAGTGTGTGTGAAAGCCGTCTTTCACTTAGCTAGTTGGGAACACAAAGTTTCTTTTCAGTTGCAAACTCCACTCCATACATATATATGGAGAGCTACAAGCTCCAACTCGTTTTTACAGTGAAAACTGAGGAACTTCAAACCGGCACTAGGAAACAGACTGAGAAACCAGAATAAAAGTTTCCCTGAAACCCGTTCCTTTTGTGCTAGATGAACGAACGTCTCTTCACATGCTCTTTTCTGAGAGATAAGTGTGTATGAAAGCCGTCCTTCACCTAGCTTCTTGGGAACACAAAGTTTCTTTTCAGTTGCAAACTACACTACATCCATATATATAGGGGAAGTACAAGCTCCAACACGGTTTTACAGTGAAAATTGCTGGAACTACAAAACGGCACTAGGAAACAGACTGAGAAACACGAATAAATGTTTCTCCTGCATCTCGTTCCTTTTATGCAAGATGAATGATATTCTCTCAATTAGCTCAGTTCTGAGAGGTAAGTGTGTGGGAAAGCCGTCCTTCACGTAGCTTGTTGGGCACAAATAGATTCTTTTCAGATTCAAACTACACTCCATCCTTATATATGGGGAGGTACTAGCTCCAAATCTATTTTACACTGAAATTGCTGGAACTTCAAACCGGCATTAAGAAACAGACTTAAAAACAAGACTAAAATTTTCTCTTCCAAAGCGTTCCCTTTGTGCTATATGAGCGAAAGTCTCTCCACATGCTCATTTCAAAGACATAAGTGTTTATGTAAGCCTTTCTTCACCTATCGTTTTGGGAACACAATGTATCTTTTCAGTAGCAAACTAAAGTCAATCAATATATATATGGGGAGGTACTAGCTCCAACTCCGTTTTACAGTGAAAACTGCAGGAACTTCAAACCGGCACTAAGAAAAGACTGAGAAATAACACTAAATTTCTCCTGCAAACCGTTCCCTTTGAGTAGATGAACGAACGTCTCTACACATGCTCAGGCCTGAGAGATAAGTGTGTGTGAAAGCCTTCCTCCACCAAGCTTTTAAGTAACACAAAGATTCTATTCAGTTGCAAACTACACTCCATCCTTATAGATGGGTTGGTACTAACTCCAACTCCGTTTTACAGTGAAAACTGCAGGAAATTGAATCCGGCACTACGAATCAGACTGAGTAACCAGAGTAAAAGTTTCTCCTGCATCCGTTCACTATGTTCTAGATGAACGAACTTCTCTCCAAATGCTCAGTTCGGAGACATAATATGATAGTTAATCTGTCCTTCACCTAGATTGTTGGGAACAAAAAGTTAATTTTTAGTTGCAAACTAAAAACCATCTATATATAAAGTACTATCTCCAACTCGGTTTTACAGTGAAAACTGCAGGAAATTCAAAGCGGCACTAGGAAACGGACTGAGAAACTAGAGTAAAACTTTCTACTGCAAACCGTTCCATATGTGCTATATGAACGAACGTCTCACCACATGCTCAGTTCTGAGAGATAAGTGTGTGTGAATGCCGTCCTCCATATAGCATGTTATGAAAACAAAGTTTCTTTCGGTTTCAAACTAGAATCCATCCATATATATGGGGAGTTTCTAACTCCAACTCGGTTTTACAGTGAAAAATGCAGGAACTTCAAACCGGAACTAGGAAACAGACTGAGAAACGAGACTAAAATATTCTACTGCTACCTGTTACTTTTGTGCTATTTGAAGGAACGTATCTCCACATGCTCATTTCTGAGAGATAACTGTGTGTGAAAGCCTTTATTCATATAAATAGTTGGGAAAACAAAGTTTCTCTTCAGTTGCAAACAACACTCCATCCATATATATGGGGATGTACTATCTCCAAATCACTTTCACAGTGAAAATTGAAGGAACATCTAACCGGCACTAGGAAACAGACTGACAAAACAGAATAAAAGTTTCTCCTGCCACCCGTTCCTTTTGTGCTAGATGAACGAAAGTCTCTCCACTAGCTCAGTTCTGAGAGATAAGTGTGTGTGAAAACCGTACTTCACCTAGCTTGTTGGGCACAAATAGTTTCTTTTCAGATGCAAAATACACTCCATCCTTATATATGGGGAGGTAAGAGCTCCAAATCAATTTTACACTGAAAACTGCAGGAACTTCAAACCGGCACTAGGAAA
Source organism: Camelus ferus (assembly GCF_009834535.1). Classification (NCBI taxonomy): domain Eukaryota; kingdom Metazoa; phylum Chordata; class Mammalia; order Artiodactyla; family Camelidae; genus Camelus; species Camelus ferus. The sequence continues at coordinate 4,204,024 of NC_045704.1, forward strand.
CAGACTGAAAAACCAGACAAAATTTTTCTCCTCCAAACAGTTCCCTTTGTGCTAGATGAACGAACGTCTCTCTACATGCTCATTTCAGAGATATAAGTGTGTATGTTAGCCGTTCTTCACCTATCTTCTTGGGAACACAATGTATATTTTCAATTGCAAACTAAACTCAAACCATATATATGGGGAGGTACTAGCTCCAACTCTGTTTTACAATAAAAAATGCAGGAACTTCAAACCGGCACTAAGAAACAGACTGAGATAACACACTTAAACTTTCTACTGCAACCCGTTCCCTTTTCGCTAGATGAAAGAACGTCTCTACACATGCTCAGGCCTGAGAGAAAAGTGTGTGTGAAAGCCTTCCTTCAACAACCTTGTAGGTAACACAAAGTTTCTATTCAGTTGCAAACTACACTCCATCTTTATAGATGGGGTGGTACTAACTCCAAATCGGTTTTACAGTGATAACTGCAGGAAATTGTAACCGGCACTACGAAACAGCCTGAGTAACCAGAGTAAAAGTTTCTCCTGCATCAGTTCACTATGTTCTAGATGAACGAACATCTCTCCAAATGCTCAGTTCTGAGACATAAAGTGTTAGTTAAATCTGTCCCTCACCTAGATTTTTGGGAACACAAAGTTAATTTTTATTTGCAAACTAAAAACCATCTATATATAAGGTACTATCTCCAACTCGGTTTTACAGTGAAAACTGCAGGAAATTCAAAGCGGCACTAGGAAACGGACTGAGAAACCAGAGTAAAAGTTTCACCTGCAACCCGTTCCATTTGTGCTACTTGAACGAACGTATCTCCACATGCTCATTTCTGAGAGATAACTCTGTGTGAAAGCCGTTCTTCAAATATATAGTTGGGAAAACAAAGTGTCTCTTCAGTTGCAAACTACAATCCATCCATATATATGGGGAGGTACTATCTCCAAATCTCTTTACAGTGAAAATTGCAGGAATATCTAACCGGCACTAGGAAACAGACTGAGAAACCAGACTAAATGTTTCACCTGCATCCCGTTCCTTTTGTGCAAGATGAACGAAAATCTCTCCTATAGCTCAGTTCTGAGAGATAAGTGTGTGTGAAAGCCGTCCTTCATATAGCATGTTATGAACACAAAGTCTCTTTCGGTTTCAAATTAGAATTCATCCATATATATGGGGAGGTACTAGAATCAACTCGGTTTTTCATTGAAAACTGCAGGAACTTGGAACCGGCACTAGGAAACAGACAGATTAACAAGAGTAAATGTTTATCCTGCATCAGTTCACTATGTTCTAGATGAAAGAACTTATGTCCAAATGCTCAGTTTTGAGACATAATGTGTTAGTTAAAGCTGTCCCTCACCTAGATTGTTGGGAACACAAAGTTAATTTGTAGTTGCAAACAAAAATCCATCTATATATAAGGTTCAATGTCCAACTCGGTTTTACAGTGAAATCTGCAGGAAATTCAAAGAGGCACTAGGAAACGGACTGAGAAACCAGAGTAAAGTTTCACCTGCAACCCTTTCCCTTTGTGCTAGATGAACGAACATCTCTCCACATGCTCAGTTCTGACAGATAAGTGTGTGTGAAAGCCTAACTTCACCAAGCTTGTAGGGAACACAAAGTTACTATTCAGTTGCAAACTAAAATCCATCTATATATATATGGGTAGGTAGTAGCTCCAACTATGTTTTACAGTGAATACTGCAGGAACATGGAACCGGCACTAGGAAACAGACTGAGAAACCATAGAAAAAGATTCTCCTGCAACCCGTTCACTACGTGCTAGGTGAACGTATTTCTTTCCAAATGCTCAGTTCTGAGAGGTAAGTGTGTGTGAAAGCCGTCCTTCTCCTATATTGTTGGGAACAAAAACTGTCTTTTCAGTTGCAAACAACAATCCATCCATATATATATGTGTAGGTACAAGCTCCAACTCGGTTTTACAGTGAAAACTGCAGGAACTTCAAACCGGCACTATGAAACAGACTGAGAACCAGACTAAAATTTTCTCCTGCAACCCGTTCCCATTGTGCTAGATGAACGAACATCTCACAACATGCTCAGTTCTGAGAGATTAGTGAGTATGAATGCCGTCCTTCATATATCTTGTTATGAACACAAAGTTTTATTCAGTTGAAAACTACACTCCATGCATATATATGGGTAGGTACGAGCTCTAACTAGGTTTTACAATGTAAACTGAAGGAACTTCAAACAGGCACTAGGAAACAGACTGAGAAACGAGACTAATTCTTTCTCCTGCAACCCGTTCCATATGTGCTAGATGAACGAACGTCTTACCACATGCTCAGTTTTGAGAGATAAGTGTGTGTGAAAGCCGTCCTCCATATAGCATGTTATGAACACAAAGTTTCTTTCGGTTTCAAACTAGAATCCATCCATATATAATGGGAGGTACTAGCTCCAACTCGGTTTTACAGTGAAAACTGCAGGAACTTCAAACCAGCACTAGGAAACAGACTGAAAATCCAGACTAAAATATTCTACTGCTACCTGATCCATTTGTGCTAGTTGAACGAACGTATCTCCACATGCTCATTTCTGAGAGATAACTGTGTGTGAAAGCCGTTCTTCAAATAAATAGTTGGGAAAACAGAGTGTCTCTTCAGTTGCAAACTACACTCCATCCATATATATGGGGAGATACTATCTCCAAATCTCTTTTACAGTGAAAATTGCAGGAACATTTAACCGGCACTAGGAAACTGACTGAGAAACCAGACTAAAAGTTTCTCCGGCAACCCGTTCTTTTGTGCCAAATGAACGAAAGTCTCTCCACTAGCTCAGTTCTGAGAGTTAAGTGTGTGTGAAAGCCTTACTTCACCTAGCTTGTTGGGCACAAATAGTTTCTTTTCAGATGCAAAATACACTCCATCCATATATATAAGTGTAGGTACTAGCTCCAAATCGGTTTTACAGTGAAAACTGCAGGAACTTCAAACCGGAACTAGGAAACAGACTGAGAAACCAGAATAAAAGTTTCTCCTGCAACCCGTTCCCATTGTGCTAGATGAACGAACGTCTCTCCACATGCTATATTCTGAGAGATTAGTGTGTGTGAATGCCGTCCTTCATATATCTTGTTAAGAACTATAAGATTCATTTAGTTGCAAAGTACATTCCATGCATATATATGGGTAGGTACTAGCTCCAACTAGGGTTTACAATGTAACCTGAATGAAATTCAAACCGGCACTAGGAAACAGACTGAGAAACCATAGTAAAAGATTCTCCTGCAACCCATTCACTTCGTGCTAGGTGAACGTACTTCTCTCCAAATGCTCAGTTCTGAGAGATAATGTGCTTGTGAAAGCCGTCCTTCACCTAGATTGTTGGGAACACAAATTTTCTTTTCAGTTGCAAACTATACTCCATCCTTATATATGGGGAGGTACTAGCTCCAACTCGGATTTACAGTGAAAACTGCAGGAACTTCAAACCGGAACTAGGAAACAGTCTGAGAAACCAGAATAAAAGTTTCTCCTGCAACCCGTTCCCATTGTGCTAGATGAACGAACGTCTCTCCACATGCTATGTTCTGAGAGAATAGTGTGTGTGAATGCCGTCCTTCATATATCTTGTTATGAACACAAAGATTCATTTAGTTGCAAAGTACATTCCATGCATATATATGGGTAGGTACTAGCTCCAACTAGGTTTTACAATGTAACCTGAAGGAACTTCAAACCGGCACTAGGAAACAGACTGAGAAACCAGAATAAAAGTTTCCCTGAAAACCGTTCCGTTTGTGCTAGATGAACGAAAGTCTCTCCACATGCTCTTTTCTCAGAGATAAGTGTGTATGAAAGCCGTCCTTCACCTAGCTTCTTGGGAACACAAAGTTTCTTTTCAGTTGTAAACTACACTACATCCATATATATAGGGGAAGTACAAGCTCCAACTCGGTATTACAGTGAAAATTGCTGGAACTACAAAACGGCACTAGAAAAAACAGACTGAGAAACCAGACTCAATGTTTCTCCTGCATCCCTTTCCTTTTGTCCAAGATGAATGATATTCTCTCAATTAGCTCAGTTCTGAGAGGTAAGTGTGTGTGAAAGCCGTCCTTCACCTAGCTTGTTGGGCACAAATAGATTCCTTTCAGATGCAAACTACACTCCATCCTTATATATGGGGAGGTACTAGCTCCAAATCGATTTTACACTGAAAATTGCAGGAACTTCATACCGGAATTAAGAAACAGACTGAAAAACCAGACTAAAATTTTCTCCTCCAAACTTTTCCCTTTGTGCTATATGAACGAAAGTCTCTCCACATGCTCATTTCAAAGATATAAGTGTGTATGTAAGCCTTCCTTCACCTAGCTTTTTGGGAACACAATGTATCTTTTCATTAGCAAACTAAAGTCAATCCATATACATGGGGAGGTACTAGCTCCAACTCCGTTTTACAGTGAAAACTGCAGGAACTTCAAACCGGCACTAAGAAACAGACTGAGAAAAAACACTTAAAGTTTCTCCTGCAACCCGTTCACTTTTCGCTAGATGAACGAACGTCTCTACACATGCTCAGGCCTGAGAGATAAGTGTGTGTGAAAGCCTTCCTTCACCAATCTTGTAAGTAATACAAAGTTTCTACTCAATTGCAAACTACAATCCATCATTATAGATGGGGTGGTTCTAACACCAACTCGGTTTTACAGTGAAAACTGCAGGAAATTGAAACCGGCACTACGAAACAGACTGAGTAACCAGAGTAAAAGTTTCTCCTGCATCAGTTCACTATGTTCTAGATGAACGAACTTCTCTCCAAATGATCAGTTCTGAGACATAATGTGTTAGTTAAATCTGTCCCTCACCTAGATTGTTGGGAACACAAAGTTAATTTTTAGTTTCAAACAAAAATCCATCTATATATAAGGTTCAATGTCCAACTCGGTTTTACAGTGAAATCTGCAGGAAATTCAAAGAGGCACTAGGAAACGGACTGAGAAACCAGAGTAAAGTTTCACCTGCAACCCTTTCCCTTTGTGCTAGATGAACGAACATCTCTCCACATGCTCAGTTCTGAGAGATAATTGTGTGTGAAAGCCTAACTTCACCAAGCTTGTAGGGAACACAAAGTTTCTATTCAGTTGCAAACTAAACTCCATCTATATATATATATATGGGTAGGTAGTAGCTCCAACTCTGTTTTACAGTGAAAATTGCAGGAACATGAAACCGGCACTAGGAAACAGACTGAGAAACCATAGTAAAAGATTCTCCTGCAACCCGTTCACTACGTGCTAGGTGAACGTATTTCTCTCCAAATTCTCAGTTCTGAGAGATAATGTGCTTGTGAAAGCCGTCCTTCACCTTGATTGTTGGGAACACAAATTTTCTTTTCAGTTGCAAACTACACTCCATTCTTATATATGGGGAGGTACTAGCTCCAACTCTGTTTTACTGTGAAAACTACAGGAACTTCAAACCGGAACTAGGAAACAGACTGAGAAACCAGAAAAAAAGTTTCTCCTGCAACCCGTTCCCTTTGTGAGAGATGAATGAACGTCTCTCCACATGCTATGTTCTGAGAGATTAGTGTGTGTGAATGCCGTCCTTCATATATCTAGTTATGAACACAAAGTTTCATTCAGTTGCAAAGTACATTCCATGCATATATATGGGTAGGTACTAGCTCCAACAAGGTTTTACAATGTAAACTGGAGGAACTTCAAGCCGTCACTAGGAAACAGCCTGAGAAACCAGAATAAAAGTTTACATGAAACCCGTTCCGTTTGTGCTAGATGAACGAACGTCTCTCCACATGCTCTGTTCAGAGAGATAGGTGTGTATGAAAGCCGTCCTTCACCTAGCTTCTTGGGAACACAAATTTTCTTTTCAGTTGCAAACTACACTACATCCATATATATAGGGGAAGTACAAGCTCCAACTCTGTTTTACAGTCAAAATTGCTGGAACTACAAAATGGCACTAGGAAACAGACTCAGAAACAAGAATAAATGTTTCTCCTGCATCCCGTTTTTTTGTGCAATATGAGTTATATTCTCTCAGTTAGCTCAGTTCTGAGAGGTAAGTGTGTGTGAAAGCCGTCCTTCTCCTACCTTGTTGGGAAAACAATCTGTCTTTTAAGTTGCAAACAACACTCCATCCATATATATATGGGTAGGTACTAGCTCCAACTCGGTTTTACAGTGAAAACTGCAGGAATTTCAAACCGGCAATATGAAACAGACTGTGAAACCAGAATAAAAGTTTCTCCTGAAACCCGTTCCCGTTGTGCTAGATGAACAACGTCTCACCACATGCTCAGTTCTGAGAGATAAATGTGGGTGAATGCCGTCCTTCATAAATCTTGTTATGAACACAAAGTTTCATTCAGTTGCACACCACACTCCATGCATATATATGGGTAGGTACGAGCTCTAACTAGGTTTTACAATGTAAACTGAAGGAACTTCAAACAGGCACTAGGAAACAGACTGAGAAACGAGACTAATTCTTTCTCCTGCAACCCGTTCCATATGTGCTAGATGAACGAACGTCTCACCACATGCTCAGTTTTGAGAGATAAGTGTGTGTGAAAGCCGTCCTCCATATAGCATGTTATGAACACAAAGTTTCTTTCGGTTTCAAACTAGAATCCATCCATATATAATGGGAGGTACTAGCTCCAACTCGGTTTTACATTGAAAACTGCAGGAACTTCAAACCAGCACTAGGAAACAGACTGAGAATCCAGACTAAAATATTCTACTGCTAACTGATCCATTTGTGCTAGTTGAACGAACGTATCTCCACATGCTCATTTCTGAGAGATAACTGTGTGTGAAAGCCGTTCTTCAAATAAATAGTTGGGAAAACAGAGTGTCTCTTCAGTTGCAAACTACACTCCATCCATATATATGGGGAGATACTATCTCCAAATCTCTTTTACAGTGAAAATTGCAGGAACATTTAACCGGCACTAGGAAACTGACTGAGAAACCAGACTAAAAGTTTCTCCGGCAACCCGTTCTTTTGTGCCAAATGAACGAAAGTCTCTCCACTAGCTCAGTTCTGAGAGTTAAGTGTGTGTGAAAGCCTTACTTCACCTAGCTTGTTGGGCACAAATAGTTTCTTTTCAGATGCAAAATACACTCCATCCATATATATAAGTGTAGGTACTAGCTCCAACTCGGTTTTACAGTGAAAACTGCAGGAACTTCAAACCGGAACTAGGAAACAGACTGAGAAACCAGAATAAAAGTTTCTCCTGCAACCCGTTCCCATTGTGCTAGATGAACGAACGTCTCTCCACATGCTATATTCTGAGAGATTAGTGTGTGTGAATGCCGTCCTTCATATATCTTGTTAAGAACTATAAGATTCATTTAGTTGCAAAGTACATTCCATGCATATATATGGGTAGGTACTAGCTCCAACTACGTTTTACAATGTAACCTGAATGAAATTCAAACCGGCACTAGGAAACAGACTGAGAAACCATAGTAAAAGATTCTCCTGCAACCCATTCACTTCGTGCTAGGTGAACGTACTTCTCTCCAAATGCTCAGTTCTGAGAGATAATGTGCTTGTGAAAGCCGTCCTTCACCTAGCTTGTTGGGCACAAATAGATTCCTTTCAGATGCAAACTACACTCCATCCTTATATATGGGGAGGTACTAGCTCCAAATCGATTTTACACTGAAAATTGCAGGAACTTCATACCGGCATTAAGAAACAGACTGAAAAACCAGACTAAAATTTTCTCCTCCAAACATTTCCCTTTGTGCTATATGAACGAAAGTCTCTCCACATGCTCATTTCAAAGATATTAGTGTGTATGTAAGCCTTCCTTCACCTAGCTTTTTGGGAACACAAAGTATCTTTTCATTAGCAAACTAAAGTCAATCCATATACATGGGGAGGTACTAGCTCCAACTCCGTTTTACAGTGAAAACTGCAGGAACTTCAAACCAGCACTAGGAAACAGACTGAGAATCCAGACTAAAATATTCTACTGCTAACTGATCCATTTGTGCTAGTTGAACGAACGTATCTCCACATGCTCATTTCTGAGAGATAACTGTGTGTGAAAGCCGTTCTTCAAATAAATAGTTGGGAAAACAGAGTGTCTCTTCAGTTGCAAACTACACTCCATCCATATATATGGGGAGATACTATCTCCAAATCTCTTTTACAGTGAAAATTGCAGGAACATTTAACCGGCACTAGGAAACTGACTGAGAAACCAGACTAAAAGTTTCTCCGGCAACCCGTTCTTTTGTGCCAAATGAACGAAAGTCTCTCCACTAGCTCAGTTCTGAGAGTTAAGTGTGTGTGAAAGCCTTACTTCACCTAGCTTGTTGGGCACAAATAGTTTCTTTTCAGATGCAAAATACACTCCATCCATATATATAAGTGTAGGTACTAGCTCCAACTCGGTTTTACAGTGAAAACTGCAGGAACTTCAAACCGGAACTAGGAAACAGACTGAGAAACCAGAATAAAAGTTTCTCCTGCAACCCGTTCCCATTGTGCTAGATGAACGAACGTCTCTCCACATGCTATATTCTGAGAGATTAGTGTGTGTGAATGCCGTCCTTCATATATCTTGTTAAGAACTATAAGATTCATTTAGTTGCAAAGTACATTCCATGCATATATATGGGTAGGTACTAGCTCCAACTACGTTTTACAATGTAACCTGAATGAAATTCAAACCGGCACTAGGAAACAGACTGAGAAACCATAGTAAAAGATTCTCCTGCAACCCATTCACTTCGTGCTAGGTGAACGTACTTCTCTCCAAATGCTCAGTTCTGAGAGATAATGTGCTTGTGAAAGCCGTCCTTCACCTAGATTGTTGGGAACACAAATTTTCTTTTCAGTTGCAAACTACACTCCATCCTTATATATGGGGAGGTACTAGCTCCAACTCGGATTTACAGTGAAAACTGCAGGAACTTCAAACCGGAACTAGGAAACAGTCTGAGAAACCAGAATAAAAGTTTCTCCTGCAACCCGTTCCCATTGTGCTAGATGAACGAACGTCTCTCCACATGCTATGTTCTGAGAGAATAGTGTGTGTGAATGCCGTCCTTCATATATCTTGTTATGAACACAAAGATTCATTTAGTTGCAAAGTACATTCCATGCATATATATGGGTAGGTACTAGCTCCAACTAGGTTTTACAATGTAACCTGAAGGAACTTCAAACCGGCACTAGGAAACAGACTGAGAAACCAGAATAAAAGTTTCCCTGAAAACCGTTCCGTTTGTGCTAGATGAACGAAAGTCTCTCCACATGCTCTTTTCTCAGAGAAAAGTGTGTATGAAAGCCGTCCTTCACCTAGCTTCTTGGGAACACAAAGTTTCTTTTCAGTTGTAAACTACACTACATCCATATATATAGGGGAAGTACAAGCTCCAACTCGGTATTACAGTGAAAATTGCTGGAACTACAAAACGGCACTAGAAAAAACAGACTGAGAAACCAGACTCAATGTTTCTCCTGCATCCCTTTCCTTTTGTCCAAGATGAATGATATTCTCTCAATTAGCTCAGTTCTGAGAGGTAAGTGTGTGTGAAAGCCGTCCTTCACCTAGCTTGTTGGGCACAAATAGATTCCTTTCAGATGCAAACTACACTCCATCCTTATATATGGGGAGGTACTAGCTCCAAATCGATTTTACACTGAAAATTGCAGGAACTTCATACCGGCATTAAGAAACAGACTGAAAAACCAGACTAAAATTTTCTCCTCCAAACATTTCCCTTTGTGCTATATGAACGAAAGTCTCTCCACATGCTCATTTCAAAGATATTAGTGTGTATGTAAGCCTTCCTTCACCTAGCTTTTTGGGAACACAATGTATCTTTTCATTAGCAAACTAAAGTCAATCCATATACATGGGGAGGTACTAGCTCCAACTCCGTTTTACAGTGAAAACTGCAGGAACTTCAAACCAGCACTAGGAAACAGACTGAGAATCCAGACTAAAATATTCTACTGCTAACTGATCCATTTGTGCTAGTTGAACGAACGTATCTCCACATGCTCATTTCTGAGAGATAACTGTGTGTGAAAGCCGTTCTTCAAATAAATAGTTGGGAAAACAGAGTGTCTCTTCAGTTGCAAACTACACTCCATCCATATATATGGGGAGATACTATCTCCAAATCTCTTTTACAGTGAAAATTGCAGGAACATTTAACCGGCACTAGGAAACTGACTGAGAAACCAGACTAAAAGTTTCTCCGGCAACCCGTTCTTTTGTGCCAAATGAACGAAAGTCTCTCCACTAGCTCAGTTCTGAGAGTTAAGTGTGTGTGAAAGCCTTACTTCACCTAGCTTGTTGGGCACAAATAGTTTCTTTTCAGATGCAAAATACACTCCATCCATATATATAAGTGTAGGTACTAGCTCCAACTCGGTTTTACAGTGAAAACTGCAGGAACTTCAAACCGGAACTAGGAAACAGACTGAGAAACCAGAATAAAAGTTTCTCCTGCAACCCGTTCCCATTGTGCTAGATGAACGAACGTCTCTCCACATGCTATATTCTGAGAGATTAGTGTGTGTGAATGCCGTCCTTCATATATCTTGTTAAGAACTATAAGATTCATTTAGTTGCAAAGTACATTCCATGCATATATATGGGTAGGTACTAGCTCCAACTACGTTTTACAATGTAACCTGAATGAAATTCAAACCGGCACTAGGAAACAGACTGAGAAACCATAGTAAAAGATTCTCCTGCAACCCATTCACTTCGTGCTAGGTGAACGTACTTCTCTCCAAATGCTCAGTTCTGAGAGATAATGTGCTTGTGAAAGCCGTCCTTCACCTAGATTGTTGGGAACACAAATTTTCTTTTCAGTTGCAAACTACACTCCATCCTTATATATGGGGAGGTACTAGCTCCAACTCGGATTTACAGTGAAAACTGCAGGAACTTCAAACCGGAACTAGGAAACAGTCTGAGAAACCAGAATAAAAGTTTCTCCTGCAACCCGTTCCCATTGTGCTAGATGAACGAACGTCTCTCCACATGCTATGTTCTGAGAGAATAGTGTGTGTGAATGCCGTCCTTCATATATCTTGTTATGAACACAAAGATTCATTTAGTTGCAAAGTACATTCCATGCATATATATGGGTAGGTACTAGCTCCAACTAGGTTTTACAATGTAACCTGAAGGAACTTCAAACCGGCACTAGGAAACAGACTGAGAAACCAGAATAAAAGTTTCCCTGAAAACCGTTCCGTTTGTGCTAGATGAACGAAAGTCTCTCCACATGCTCTTTTCTCAGAGATAAGTGTGTATGAAAGCCGTCCTTCACCTAGCTTCTTGGGAACACAAAGTTTCTTTTCAGTTGTAAACTACACTACATCCATATATATAGGGGAAGTACAAGCTCCAACTCGGTATTACAGTGAAAATTGCTGGAACTACAAAACGGCACTAGAAAAAACAGACTGAGAAACCAGACTAAGTGTTTCTCCTGCATCCCTTTCCTTTTGTCCAAGATGAATGATATTCTCTCAATTAGCTCAGTTCTGAGAGGTAAGTGTGTGTGAAAGCCGTCCTTCACCTAGCTTGTTGGGCACAAATAGATTCCTTTCAGATGCAAACTACACTCCATCCTTATATATGGGGAGGTACTAGCTCCAAATCGATTTTACACTGAAAATTGCAGGAACTTCATACCGGCATTAAGAAACAGACTGAAAAACCAGACTAAAATTTTCTCCTCCAAACATTTCCCTTTGTGCTATATGAACGAAAGTCTCTCCACATGCTCATTTCAAAGATATAAGTGTGTATGTAAGCCTTCCTTCACCTAGCTTTTTGGGAACACAATGTATCTTTTCATTAGCAAACTAAAGTCAATCCATATACATGGGGAGGTACTAGCTCCAACTCCATTTTACAGTGAAAACTGCAGGAACTTCAAACCAGCACTAGGAAACAGACTGAGAAAAAAAACTTAAAGTTTCTCCTGCAACCCGTTCAATTTTCGCTAGATGAACGAACGTCTCTACACATGCTCAGGCATGAGAGATAAGTGTGTGTGAAAGCCTTCCTTCACCAATCTTGTAGGTAACACAAACTTTCTACTCAACTGCAAACTACAATCCATCATTATAGATGGGGTGGTTCTAACTCCAACTCGGTTTTACAGTGAAAACTGCAGGAAATTGAAACCGGCACTACGAAAAAGACTGAGTAACCAGAGTAAAAGTTTCTCCTGCATCAGTTCACTATGTTCTAGATGAACGAACTTCTCTCCAAATGATCAGTTCTGAGACATAATGTGTTAGTTAAATCTGTCCCTCACCTAGATTGTTGGGAACACAAAGTTAATTTTTAGTTTCAAACTAAAAACCATCTATATATGAGGTACTATCTCCAACTCGGTTTTACAGTGAAAACTGCAGGAAATTCAAAGCGGCACTAGGAAACGGACTGAGAAACCAGAGTAAAAGTTTCACCTGCAACCCGTTCCCTTTGTGCTAGTTGAACGAACGTATCTCCACATGGTCATTTCTGAGAGATAACTGTGTGTGAAAGCCGTTCTTCAAATATATAGTTGGGAAAACAAAGTGTCTCTTCAGTTGCAAACTACAATCCATCCATATATATGGGGAGGTACTATCTCCAAATCTCTTTTACAGTGAAAATTGCAGGAACACCTAACCGGCACTAGGAAACAGACTGAGAAACCAGAATAAAAGTTTCACCTGCATCCCGTTCCTTTTGTGCTAGATGAACGAACATCTCTCCACATGCTCAGTTCTGAGAGATAATTGTGTGTGAAAGCCTAACTTCACCAAGCTTGTAGGGAACACAAAGTTTCTATTCAGTTGCAAACTAAACTCCATCTATATATATATATGGGTAGGTAGTAGCTCCAACTCTGTTTTACAGTGAAAATTGCAGGAACTTGAAACCGGCACTATGAAACAGAGTGAGAAACCAGACTAAAAGTTTCTCCTACAAACCGTTCCCGTTGTGCTACATGAACGATCGTCTCTCAACATGCTCAGTTCTGAGGGATAAGTGTGTGTGAATGCAGTCCTTCATATATCTTCTTATGAACACAAAGTTTTATTCAGTTGAAAACTTCACTCCATGCATATATATGGGTAGGTACGAGCTCCAACTAGGTTTTACAATGTAAACTGAAGGAACTTCAAACCGGCACTAGGAAACAGACTGAGAAACCAGACTAAAACTTTCTCCTGCAATCAGTTCCATATGTGGTAGATGAACGAACGTCTCACCACATGCTCAGTTCTGAGAGATAAGTGTGTGTGTAAGCCTTCCTCCATATAGCATGTTATGAACTCAAAGTTTCTTTCGGTTTCAAACTAGAATCCATCCATATATATGGATAGTTTCTAGCTCCAACTCGGTTTTACAGTGAAAACTGCAGGAACTTCAAACCAGCACTAGGAAACATACTGAGAAAGCAGACTAAATGATTCTACTGCTACCTGTTCTATTTGTGCTAGTTGAACAAACGTATCTCCACCTGCACATTTCTGAGAGATAACTGTGTGTGAAAGCTGTTCTTCAAATTAATAGTTGGGAAAACAGAGTGTCTCTTCAGTTGCAAACTACACTCCTTTCATATTTATGGGGAGGTACTATCTCCAAATCTCTTTTACAGTGAAAATTGCAGGAACATCTAACCGGCACTAGGAAACAGACTGAGAAACCAGACTAAAAGTTTCTCCTGCAACCCGTTCCTTTTGTGCCAAATGAACGAAAGTCTCTCCACTAGCTCAGTTCTGAGAGTTAAGTGTGTGTGAAAGCCGTACTTCACCTAGCTTGTTGGGCACAAATAGTTTCTTTTCAGATGCAAAATACACTCCATCCATATATATGGGGAGGTAATAGCCCGAAATCGAATTTACACTGAAAACTGCAGGAACTTCTAACCGGCACTAGGAAACAGACTGAAAAACCAGACAAAAATTTTCTCCTCCAAACCGTTCCCTTTGTGCTAGATGAACGAACGTCTCTCTACATGCTCATTTCAGAGATATAAGTGTGTATGTATGCCGTACTTCACTTATCTTCTTGGGAACACAATGTATCTTTTCAATTGCAAAATAAACTCAAACCATATATAGGGCGAGGTACTAGCTCCAACTCTGTTTTACAATGAAAACTGCAGGAACTTCAAACCGGCACTAAGAAACAGACTGAGATAACACACTTAAACTTTCTCCTGCAACCCGTTCCCTTTTTGCTAGATGAACGAACTTCTCTCATAATGCTCTGGCCTGAGAGCTAAGTGTGTGTGAAAGCCTTCCTTCAACTATCTTGTAGGTAACACAAAGTTTCTATTCAGTTGCAAACTACACTCCATCCATATATATGTGGAGGTACTAGCTCCAACTCGGTTTTTCAATGAAAACTGCAGGAACATGAAACCGGCACTAGGTAACAGACTGATTAACAAGAGTAAAAGTTTCTCCTGCATCCGTTCACTATGTTCTAGATGAACGAACTTCTCTCCAAATGCTCAGTTCTGAGACAAAATGTGTTAGTTAAAGCTTTCCCTCACCTAGATTGTTGGGAACACAAAGTTAATTTGTAGTTGCAAACTAAACTCCATCTATATATAAGGTACTATCTCCAACTCGGTTTTACAGTGAAAACTGGAGGAAATTCAAAGCGGCACTAGGAAACGGACTGAGAAACCACAGTAAAAGTTTCACCTGCAACCCTTTCCCTTTGTGCTAGATGAACGAAAATCTCTCCACATGCTCAGTTCTGAGAGATAAGTGTGTGTGAAAGCCTAACTTCACCAAGCTTGTAGGGAACACAAAGTTTCTATTCAGTTGCAATCTAAACACCATCTATATATTTATGGGTACGTAGTAGCTCCAAATATGTTTTACAGTGAAAACTGCAGGAACATGAACCCGGCACTAGGAAACAGACTGAGAAACCATAGTAAAAGATTCTCCTGCAACCGTTCACTACGTGCTAGTTGAACGAACTTCTCTCCAAATGCTCAGTTCTGAGAAATAATGTGCTTGTGAAAGCCGCCTTTCACCTACCTTGTTGGGAACACAAAGTGTCTTTTCAGTTGCAAAAAACACTCCATCCATATATATATGGATAGGTAATAGCTCCAAATCGGTTTTACAGTGAAAACTGCAGGAACTTCAAACCGGCACTATGAAACAGACTGAGAAACCAGACTAAAAGTTTCTCCTGCAAACCGTTCCCGTTTTGCTAGATGAACGAACGTCTCACCACATGCTCAGTTCTGAGAGATAAGTGTGTGTGAATGCCGTCCTTCATATATCTTGTTATGAACACAAAGTTTTATTCAGTTGAATAATACACTCCATGCATATATATGGGAAGGTACGAGCTCCAACTAGGTTTTACAATGTAAACTGAAGGAACTTCAAACCGGCACTAGGAAACAGACTGAGAAACCAGACTAAAACTTTCTCCTGCAATCAGTTCCATATGTGGTAGATGAACGAACGTCTCACCACATGCTCAGTTCTGAGAGATAAGTGTGTGTGTAAGCCTTCCTCCATATAGCATGTTATGAACTCAAAGTTTCTTTCGGTTTCAAACTAGAATCCATCCATATATATGGATAGTTTCTAGCTCCAACTCGGTTTTACAGTGAAAACTGCAGGAACTTCAAACCAGCACTAGGAAACATACTGAGAAAGCAGACTAAATGATTCTACTGCTACCTGTTCTATTTGTGCTAGTTGAACAAACGTATCTCCACCTGCACATTTCTGAGAGATAACTGTGTGTGAAAGCTGTTCTTCAAATTAATAGTTGGGAAAACAGAGTGTCTCTTCAGTTGCAAACTACACTCCATTCATATTTATGGGGAGGTACTATCTCCAAATCTCTTTTACAGTGAAAATTGCAGGAACATCTAACCGGCACTAGGAAACAGACTGAGAAACCAGACTAAAAGTTTCTCCTGCAACCCGTTCCTTTTGTGCCAAATGAACGAAAGTCTCTCCACTAGCTCAGTTCTGAGAGTTAAGTGTGTGTGAAAGCCGTACTTCACCTAGCTTGTTGGGCACAAATAGTTTCTTTTCAGATGCAAAATACACTCCATCCATATATATGGGGAGGTAATAGCCCGAAATCGAATTTACACTGAAAACTGCAGGAACTTCTAACCGGCACTAGGAAACAGACTGAAAAACCAGACAAAAATTTTCTCCTCCAAACCGTTCCCTTTGTGCTAGATGAACGAACGTCTCTCTACATGCTCATTTCAGAGATATAAGTGTGTATGTATGCCGTACTTCACTTATCTTCTTGGGAACACAATGTATCTTTTCAATTGCAAAATAAACTCAAACCATATATAGGGCGAGGTACTAGCTCCAACTCTGTTTTACAATGAAAACTGCAGGAACTTCAAACCGGCACTAAGAAACAGACTGAGATAACACACTTAAACTTTCTCCTGCAACCCGTTCCCTTTTTGCTAGATGAACGAACTTCTCTCATAATGCTCTGGCCTGAGAGCTAAGTGTGTGTGAAAGCCTTCCTTCAACTATCTTGTAGGTAACACAAAGTTTCTATTCAGTTGCAAACTACACTCCATCCATATATATGTGGAGGTACTAGCTCCAACTCGGTTTTTCAATGAAAACTGCAGGAACATGAAACCGGCACTAGGTAACAGACTGATTAACAAGAGTAAAAGTTTCTCCTGCATCCGTTCACTATGTTCTAGATGAACGAACTTCTCTCCAAATGCTCAGTTCTGAGACAAAATGTGTTAGTTAAAGCTTTCCCTCACCTAGATTGTTGGGAACACAAAGTTAATTTGTAGTTGCAAACTAAACTCCATCTATATATAAGGTACTATCTCCAACTCGGTTTTACAGTGAAAACTGGAGGAAATTCAAAGCGGCACTAGGAAACGGACTGAGAAACCACAGTAAAAGTTTCACCTGCAACCCTTTCCCTTTGTGCTAGATGAACGAAAATCTCTCCACATGCTCAGTTCTGAGAGATAAGTGTGTGTGAAAGCCTAACTTCACCAAGCTTGTAGGGAACACAAAGTTTCTATTCAGTTGCAATCTAAACACCATCTATATATTTATGGGTACGTAGTAGCTCCAAATATGTTTTACAGTGAAAACTGCAGGAACATGAACCCGGCACTAGGAAACAGACTGAGAAACCATAGTAAAAGATTCTCCTGCAACCGTTCACTACGTGCTAGTTGAACGAACTTCTCTCCAAATGCTCAGTTCTGAGAAATAATGTGCTTGTGAAAGCCGCCTTTCACCTACCTGGTTGGGAACACAAAGTGTCTTTTCAGTTGCAAAAAACACTCCATCCATATATATATGGATAGGTAATAGCTCCAAATCGGTTTTACAGTGAAAACTGCAGGAACTTCAAACCGGAACTATGAAACAGACTGAGAAACCAGACTAAAAGTTTCTCCTGCAAACCGTTCCCGTTTTGCTAGATGAACGAACGTCTCACCACATGCTCAGTTCTGAGAGATAAGTGTGTGTGAATGCCGTCCTTCATATATCTTGTTATGAACACAAAGTTTTATTCAGTTGAATAATACACTCCATGCATATATATGGGAAGGTACGAGCTCCAACTAGGTTTTACAATGTAAACTGAAGGAACTTCAAACCGGCACTAGGAAACAGACTGAGAAACCAGACTAAAACTTTCTCCTGCAATCAGTTCCATATGTGGTAGATGAACGAACGTCTCACCACATGCTCAGTTCTGAGAGATAAGTGTGTGTGTAAGCCTTCCTCCATATAGCATGTTATGAACTCAAAGTTTCTTTCGGTTTCAAACTAGAATCCATCCATATATATGGATAGTTTCTAGCTCCAACTCGGTTTTACAGTGAAAACTGCAGGAACTTCAAACCAGCACTAGGAAACATACTGAGAAAGCAGACTAAATGATTCTACTGCTACCTGTTCTATTTGTGCTAGTTGAACAAACGTATCTCCACCTGCACATTTCTGAGAGATAACTGTGTGTGAAAGCTGTTCTTCAAATTAATAGTTGGGAAAACAGAGTGTCTCTTCAGTTGCAAACTACACTCCATTCATATTTATGGGGAGGTACTATCTCCAAATCTCTTTTACAGTGAAAATTGCAGGAACATCTAACCGGCACTAGGAAACAGACTGAGAAACCAGACTAAAAGTTTCTCCTGCAACCCGTTCCTTTTGTGCCAAATGAACGAAAGTCTCTCCACTAGCTCAGTTCTGAGAGTTAAGTGTGTGTGAAAGCCGTACTTCACCTAGCTTGTTGGGCACAAATAGTTTCTTTTCAGATGCAAAATACACTCCATCCATATATATGGGGAGGTAATAGCCCGAAATCGAATTTACACTGAAAACTGCAGGAACTTCTAACCGGCACTAGGAAACAGACTGAAAAACCAGACAAAAATTTTCTCCTCCAAACCGTTCCCTTTGTGCTAGATGAACGAACGTCTCTCTACATGCTCATTTCAGAGATATAAGTGTGTATGTATGCCGTACTTCACTTATCTTCTTGGGAACACAATGTATCTTTTCAATTGCAAAATAAACTCAAACCATATATAGGGCGAGGTACTAGCTCCAACTCTGTTTTACAATGAAAACTGCAGGAACTTCAAACCGGCACTAAGAAACAGACTGAGATAACACACTTAAACTTTCTCCTGCAACCCGTTCCCTTTTTGCTAGATGAACGAACTTCTCTCATAATGCTCTGGCCTGAGAGCTAAGTGTGTGTGAAAGCCTTCCTTCAACTATCTTGTAGGTAACACAAAGTTTCTATTCAGTTGCAAACTACACTCCATCCATATATATGTGGAGGTACTAGCTCCAACTCGGTTTTTCAATGAAAACTGCAGGAACATGAAACCGGCACTAGGTAACAGACTGATTAACAAGAGTAAAAGTTTCTCCTGCATCCGTTCACTATGTTCTAGATGAACGAACTTCTCTCCAAATGCTCAGTTCTGAGACAAAATGTGTTAGTTAAAGCTTTCCCTCACCTAGATTGTTGGGAACACAAAGTTAATTTGTAGTTGCAAACTAAACTCCATCTATATATAAGGTACTATCTCCAACTCGGTTTTACAGTGAAAACTGGAGGAAATTCAAAGCGGCACTAGGAAACGGACTGAGAAACCACAGTAAAAGTTTCACCTGCAACCCTTTCCCTTTGTGCTAGATGAACGAAAATCTCTCCACATGCTCAGTTCTGAGAGATAAGTGTGTGTGAAAGCCTAACTTCACCAAGCTTGTAGGGAACACAAAGTTTCTATTCAGTTGCAATCTAAACACCATCTATATATTTATGGGTACGTAGTAGCTCCAAATATGTTTTACAGTGAAAACTGCAGGAACATGAACCCGGCACTAGGAAACAGACTGAGAAACCATAGTAAAAGATTCTCCTGCAACCGTTCACTACGTGCTAGTTGAACGAACTTCTCTCCAAATGCTCAGTTCTGAGAAATAATGTGCTTGTGAAAGCCGCCTTTCACCTACCTTGTTGGGAACACAAAGTGTCTTTTCAGTTGCAAAAAACACTCCATCCATATATATATGGATAGGTAATAGCTCCAAATCGGTTTTACAGTGAAAACTGCAGGAACTTCAAACCGGCACTATGAAACAGACTGAGAAACCAGACTAAAAGTTTCTCCTGCAAACCGTTCCCGTTTTGCTAGATGAACGAACGTCTCACCACATGCTCAGTTCTGAGAGATAAGTGTGTGTGAATGCCGTCCTTCATATATCTTGTTATGAACACAAAGTTTTATTCAGTTGAATAATACACTCCATGCATATATATGGGAAGGTACGAGCTCCAACTAGGTTTTACAATGTAAACTGAAGGAACTTCAAACCGGCACTAGGAAACAGACTGAGAAACCAGACTAAAACTTTCTCCTGCAATCAGTTCCATATGTGGTAGATGAACGAACGTCTCACCACATGCTCAGTTCTGAGAGATAAGTGTGTGTGTAAGCCTTCCTCCATATAGCATGTTATGAACTCAAAGTTTCTTTCGGTTTCAAACTAGAATCCATCCATATATATGGATAGTTTCTAGCTCCAACTCGGTTTTACAGTGAAAACTGCAGGAACTTCAAACCAGCACTAGGAAACATACTGAGAAAGCAGACTAAATGATTCTACTGCTACCTGTTCTATTTGTGCTAGTTGAACAAACGTATCTCCACCTGCACATTTCTGAGAGATAACTGTGTGTGAAAGCTGTTCTTCAAATTAATAGTTGGGAAAACAGAGTGTCTCTTCAGTTGCAAACTACACTCCATTCATATATATGGGGAGGTACTATCACCAAATCTCTTTTACAGTGAAAATTGCAGGAATATCTAACCGGCACTAGGAAACATACTGAGAAACCAGACTAAAATTTTCTCCTGCAACCCGTTCCTTTTGTGCCAAATGAACGAAAGTCTCTCCACTAGCTCAGTTCTGAGAGTTAATTGTGTGTGAAAGCCGTACTTCACCTAGCTTGTTGGGCACAAATAGTTTGTTTTCAGATGCAAAATACACTCCATAAATATATATGGGGAAGTAAGAGCTCCAAATCGATTTTACACTGAAAACTGCAGGAAGTTCTAACCGGCACTAGGAAACAGACTGAAAAACCAGACAAATATTTTCTCCTCCAAACCGTTCCCTTTGTGCTAGATGAACGATCGTCTCTCTACATGCTCATTTCAGAGATATAAGTGTGTATGTAAGCCGTACTTCACTTATCTTCTTGGGAACACAATGTATCTTTTCAATTGCAAACTAAACTCAAAGCCTATATATGGGGAGGTACTAGCTCCAACTCTGTTTTACAATGAAAACTGCAGGAACTTCAAACCGGCACTAAGAAACAGACTGAGATAACACACATAAACTTTCTCCTGCAACCCGTTCCATTTTAGCTAGATGAACGAACGTCTCTCCAAATGCTCAGGCCTGAGAGCTATGTGTGTGTGAAAGCCTTCCTTCAACAATCTTGTAGGTAACACAAAGTTTCTATTCAGTTGCAAACTACACTCCATCCATATATATGGGGAGGTACTAGCACCAACTCGGTTTTTCAATGAAAACTGCAGGAACTTGAAAACGGCACTAGGAAACAGACTGATTAACAAGAGTAAAAGTTTCTCCTGCATCCGTTCACTATGTTCTAGTTGAACGAACTTCTCTCCGAATGCTCAGTTCTGAGACATAATGTGCTAGTTAAAGCTGTCCCTCTCCTAGATTGTTGGGAACACAAAGTTAATTTTTAGTTGCAAACTAAACTTCATCTATATATAAGGTACTATCTCCAACACGGTTTTACAGTGAAAACTGCAGGAAATTCAAAGTGGCACTGGGAAACGTACTGAGAAACCAGAGTAAAAATTTAATCTGCAACCCTTTCCCTTTGTGCTAGATGAACGAACATCTCTCCACATGCTCATTCCTGATAGATAACTGTATGTGAAAGCCTAACTTCACCAAGCTTGTAGGGAACACAAAGTTTCTATTCAGTTGCAATCTAAACTCCATCTATATATATATGGGTAGGTAGTAGCTCCAACTCTGTTTTACAGTGAAAACTGCAGGAACATGAATCCGGCACTAGGAAACAGACTGAGAAACCATAGTAAAAGATTCTCCTGCAACCCGTTCACTACGTGCTAGGTGAACGAACTTCTCTCCAAATGCTCAGTTCTGAGAGATAATGTGCTTTGAAAGCCGTCCTTCACCTAGATTGTTGGCAACACAAATTTTCTTTTCAGTTGCAAACTACATTCCATTCTTATATATGGGTAGGTACTTGCTCCAACTCGGTTTTACAGTGAAAACTGCAGGAACTTCAAACCGGCACTATGAAACAGACTGAGAAACCAGAATAAAAGTTTCCCCTGCAAACCGTTCCCTTTGTGCTTGATGAACGAACGTCTCTCCACATGCTATGTTCTGAGAGATTAGTGTGTGTGAATGCCATCCTTAATGTATCTTGTTATGAACCCAAATTTTCATTCAGTTGCAGAGTACATTCCATGCATATATATGGGTAGGTACTAGCTCCAACTAGGTTTTACAATGTAAACTGAAGGAACTTCAAACAGGCACTAGGAAACAGACTGAGAAACCAGAATAAAAGTTTTTCTGAAACCCTTTCCGTTTGTGCTAGATTAACGGAAGTCGCTCCACTAGCTCAGTTCTGAGAGATAATTGTTTGTGAAAGCCGTCCTTTACATAGCTTTTTGGGCACACAAATTTTCTTTCCTGTTGCCAACTACACTCCACCCATATATATGGGGAGGTACTAGCTACAAATCGATTTTACAGTGAAAACTGCAGGAACTTCAAACCGGTACTAAGAAACAGTCTGAGGAACCAGAGTAAAAATTCTCCTGCAACACGTTCTCTATGTGCTAGATGTACGAAATTCTCTCCAAATCTCACTTCTCAGAGATAATGTGTTTGTGAATGCCGTCCTTCACCTAGATTGTTGGGAACACAAATTTCTTTTCAGTTGTAAGCTACACTCCATCCATATAGGAGGGTAGGTACTATCTCCAACACTAAATTTCAGTGAAAATGGCAGAATCTTCAAACTGGCACAAGGAAACAGACTGAGAAATCAGACTAAACGTTTCTCTTGCAACCTGTTCCCTTTGTGCTAGATGAACGAACGTCTCTCCACATGCTCAGTTCTGAGAAATAATTGTGTGTGAAAGCCTTGTTTCACCTAGATGCTTGGGAACACAAAGTGTCTTTTCATTTGAAAACTATATTCCATCCATATATATGCGGATGTAGTAGATCCAAATCCTTTTACAGTGAAATTTGCAGGAACTTCAAACCGGCACTAGGATACCGAATGAGAAAACAGACTAAAAGTTTCTCCTGAAATGTGTTACCTTTGTCCTAGATGAATGAACGTCTCTCCACATGCTCATTTCAGAGATATAAGTGTGTATGAAAGCCGACCTTCACCTAGCTTTTTGGGAATACAAGGTTTATTTTCAGTTGCAAACTACATTCCATCCATATATATGGGGATGTACAAGCTGCAACTCGGTTTTATAGAGAAAACTGCAGAAACTTCTAACAGGCACTAGGAAACGGACTGAGAATCCAGAATAAAATTTTCTCCTGCAACGCGGTCCAATTGTGCTAGTTGAACGAACATATCTCCACATGCTCATTTCTGAGAGATAAGTGTGTGTGAAAGCCGTCCTTCATATAGCTTGTTATGAACACAAAGTTTCTTTCAGTTGCAAACTACTCTCCATCCATATATATGGGGAGGTACTAGCTCCAACTCGGTTTTAGAGTGAAATCTGCAAGAAATGCAAACCTGCAGTAAGAAACGGACTGAAAAACCACACTAAATTTTCTCCTGAAACCCGTTCTATATGAGTTAGATGAACGATCGTCTCTCCACGTACTCAGTTCTTAGAGAATTGTGTGTGTGAAAGGCGTATTTCAACTAGGTTGTAGAGAACACAAAATTTCTTTCAGTGGCAAAATACACTCCATCCATATATATGGGTAGGTACTAGCTCCAACACTGAATTACAGTGAAAATTGCAGGACTTCAAACCGGCACTAGGAAACAGACTGAGAAACCCGACTAAAAGTTTCTCCTGCAACCCGTTCACTATGAGATATTTGAACGAACGTCTCTCCACATGCTCAGTTCTTAGAGACAAGTGGGTGTGAAAGGCTTATTTCAAATAGATTGTAGAGAACACAAAGTTTTTTCTCATTTGTAAACTACACTCAATCCATACATATGGGGATGTACTAGCTCCAAATCGCTTTTAAGGTGAAAATTCAGGAAATTCTTATCGGCACTAGGAAACAGACTGAGAAACCAGATTAAAGTTTTCTCCTGCAACCCGTTCCCTTTGTGATAGATGAACGAACGTCTCTCCACATGCTAAGTTCTGAGAGTTAAGTGTGTGTGAAAGCCTTCCTTCACCAAACTTGTAGGGAAAACAAAGTTTCTATTCAGTTGCAAACTACAATGCATCTTTATATATATAGGGTGGTACTAGCTCCAACTCGGTTTTAAAGTGAAAACTGCAGGAACTTCAAACTGGCACTAGGAAAAAAGCTGAGAAACCAGACTAAAAGTTTCTCCTGCAACCCGTTCCCTTTGTGCTAGTTGAATGAACGTCTCTCCACATGCTCATTTCTGAGAGATATTTGTGTGAAAGCCGTCCTTCACTTAAATAGTTTGGAACACAAAGAGTCTTTTCAGTTGCAATCTACACTCCATCCATATAACTGGGGAGGAAGTAGCTCCAAATTGCTTTTGCATTGAAAATTGCAGGAACTTCAATCCGGCACTAGGAAACAGACTGAGAAACCAGACTAAAAGTTTCCCCTGCAACCCGTTCCCTTTGTGCTAGATAAACGAACGTCTCTCCACAAGCTCAATTCGGAGATATAATTGTGTGTGCAAGCCGTCCTTCAGCAAGCTTTATCGGATAACAAAGATTCTTTCAGTTGCAATCTGCACTACAGTCATATATATGGGGTGGTACAAGCCCCAACTAGGATTTAAAGTGAATACATCAAGAAATTCAACACAGTTCTAGGAAACACACTGAGAAACCAGACTAAAATTTTCTCCGGCAAACTGTTCCTTTGTGCTAGATGAACCAACGTCTCTCCACATGATCATTTCAGAGATACAAGTTTGTATGTAAGCCGTCCTTCACCTAGCTTTGTGGGAACACAAAGTGACTTTTCAGTTGCAAACTACACTGCATCCATATATATGGGGAGGTACAAGCTCCAACTCTGTTTTACAGTGAAAAGTGAAGGGAGTTTAAACCGGCACTAGGAAACAGACTGAGAAACTAGACTAAAATTTTCTCCTGCAACCCGTTCCATATGTGCTAGATGAACCAACGTCTCACCACATGCTCAGTTCTGAGAGTTAAGTGTGTGTGAAAGCCGTCCTCCATATAGCATGTTATGAACACAAAGTTACTTTCGGTTTCAAACTAGAATCCATCCATATATATGGGGATGTACTAGCTCCAACACGGTTTTACAGTGAAAACTGCAGGAACTTCAAACCAGCACTAGGAAACACACTGAGAAACCAGACTAAAAGATTCTACTCCTACTCATTCCCTTTGTGATAGTTGAACGAATATATCTCCACATGCTCTTTTCTGAGAGATAACTGTGTGTGAAAGCTGTTCTTCAAATAAATAGTTGGGAAATCAAAGTGTCTCTTCAGTTGTAAACTACACTCCATCCATATATATGGGGAGGTACTATCTCCAAATCTCTTTTACAGTGAAAATTGCAGGAACATCTAACCGGCATTAGGAAACAGACTGAGAAACCAGACTAAAAGTTTCTCCTGCAACCCGTTCCTTTTGTGCTAGATGAACGAAAGTCTCTCCACTAGCTCTGTTCTGAGAGTTAAGTGTGTGTGAAAGCCGTACTTCACCTAGCTTGTTGGGCACAAATAGTTTCTTTTCAGATGCAAACTACAATCCATCCATACGTATGGGGAGTTAATAGCTCCAAATCGATTTTACACTGAAAACTGCAGGAACTTCAAACCGGCACTAGGAAACAGACTGAAAAACCAGAAAAACTTTCTCCTCCAAACCGTTCCCTTTATGCTAGATGAACGAACGTCTCTATACATGCTCATTTCAGAGATATAAATGTGTATGTAAGCTGTTCTTCACTTATCTTCTTGGGAAAAAAATGTATCATTTCAGTTGCAAACTAAACTCAAACCCTATATATGGGGAGGTACTAGCTCCAACACTTTTAAAGTGAAAACTGCAGGAACTTCAAACCAGCACTAAGAAACAGACTGAGAAACAAGAGTAAAAGATTCTCTTGCAACCCGTTCACTATGTGCTTGATGAACGAAATTCTCTCCAAATGCTGATATCTGAGGGATATGTGTGTGTGAAAGCAGTCCTTCACCTAGTTTATTGGGAACACAAAGTGTCTTTTCAGTTGCAAACTACACTTCATTCATTTATATGGGGATATACTAGCTCCAAATCGGTTTTAAATTTAAAATTGCAGGAACTTCTATCGGCACTAGGAAACAGAATGTGAAACCAGATTAAAACTTTCTCCTGCAACCTGTTCCCTTTGTGCTAGATGAACGAACGTCTATCAACGTGCTAAGTTCTGAGAGATAATTGTGTGAGAAAGCCTTCCTTCATATATTTTGTTATGAATACAAAGTTTCTTTCAGTTGAAAAGTACAATCCATCCATATATATGGGGAGGTACAGGCTCCAACTCGGTGTTACAGTGAAAACTGCAGGAAATTCAAACATGCACAAGGAAATGGACTGAGAAAACAGAGTAAAAATTTCTCCTGCAACCCTTTCCCTTTGTGGGAGATGAACGAATCTCTCTCCACATGCTCAGTTCTGAGAGATAAGTGTGTGTGAAAGCTGTCCTTCACCTAGATTCCTGAGAACACAAAGTGTATTTTCAGTTGCAAATTACACTCCATCTATATATATATGGGTAGGTAGTAGCTCCAAATCAGTTTTACAGTGAAAACTGCAGGAACTTCAACCCAGAACTAGGAAAAAGGCTAAGAAGCCAGATTTAAAGTTTCTCCTGCAATCCGTTCCCTTTGTGCTAGTTGAATGAACGTCTCTCCACATGGTCATTTCTGAGAGATGTTTGTGTGAAAGCCGTCCTTCAATTAAATAGTTGGGAACACAAAAAGTGTTTTCAGTTGCAAACTACACTCCATCCATATAACTGGGGAGGTATTAGCTCCAACTCTGTTTTATAGTGAGTACCGCAGGAACTTCAATCTGACACTAGGAAACAGACTGAGAAACCAGATTAAAAGATTTCCCGGCAACCCGTTCACTATGTGCTAGATGAACGATCTTCTCTCCAAATGCTGAGTTCTCAGAGATAATGTGTTTGTGAAAGCCGTACTTCACCTAGATTGTTGGGAACACAAAGTTTCTTTTCAGTTGTAAGCTACA
Source organism: Camelus ferus (assembly GCF_009834535.1). NCBI lineage: Eukaryota > Metazoa > Chordata > Mammalia > Artiodactyla > Camelidae > Camelus > Camelus ferus. Next base: position 4,231,041 of record NC_045704.1, read on the forward strand.
CTCCATTCATATATGTGGGTAGGTACTAGCTCCAACACTGAATTTCAGTGAAATTTGCAGGAACTTCAAACCGGCACAAGGAAAGAGACTGAGAAACCAGACAAAACGTTTATACTGCAACTCGTTCCATTTTGTGCTAGATGAACGAACGACTCTCCACATAATCTGTTCTGAGAGATAAGTGTGTGTGAAAGCCGTACTTCACCTAGCTTCTTGGGAACACCAAGTGTCTTTTCAGTTGCAAACTACACTCCATCCATATATATGGGGAGGTAGTAGCTCCAAATCGCTTTTGCAGTGAAAATTGCAGGAACTTCATTCCGGCACTAGGAAACAGACTGAGAAACCAGACAAAAAGTTCCCCTGCAACACGTTCCCTTTGTGCTAGATGAACGAACATCTCTCCACAAGCTCAATTTGGAGAGATAATTGTGTGTGCAAGCCGTCCTTCAGCAAGATTTTTCGGATAACAAAATTTCTTTCAGTTGCAATCAGCACTACAGCCATATATATGGGGAGGTACAAGATCCAACACAGATTTAGAGTGAATACATCAAGTAATTCAACCCAGCACTAGGAAACACACTGAGAAACCAGAATAAAATTTTCTCCTGAAAACCGTTCCCTTTCTGCTAGATGAACCAATGTCTCTCCACATGATAATTTCAGAGATATATGTTCGTATGTAAGCTGTCCTTCACCTAGCTTTTTGGGAACACAAAGTGTCTTTTCAGTTGCCAACAACACTGCATCCATATACATGGGGAGTTACAAGCTCCAACTCTGTTTTACAGTGAAAAGTGCAGGAACTTTAAACTGGCACTAGGAAACAGACTGAGAAACCAGACAAAAAGTTTCTCCTGCAACCCGTTCCATATGTGCTAGATGAGCGAACGTCTCACCACATGCTCTGTTCTGAGAGATATTGTGAGTGAAAGCCGTGTTTCACCTATATTCTTGGGAACAGAAAGGGTCTTTTCAGTTGCAAACTACACTCCATTCATATATATGGGGATGTAGTAGATCCAAATCACTTTTACAGTGACAAAGTCAGGAATTTCAAACCGGCACTAGGATACCGACTGAGAAAACAGACTAAAAGTTTCTCCTGAAAAACGTTCCCTTTGTGCTAGATGAATGAACGTCTCTCCACATGCTCATTTCAGAGATATAAGTGTGTATGATAGCCGACCTTCACCTAGCTTGTTGGGAACACAAAGTTTCTTTTCAGTTGCAAACTACATTCCATCCATATATATGGGGATTTACAAACTCCAACTAGTTTTTACAGTGAAACTGCAGGAACTTCTAACAGGCACTAGGAAATGGACTGAGAAACCAGAATATATTTTCTCCTGCAAACCGTTCCATATGTGCTAGATGAACGAACGACTCTCCACGTGCTCTGTTCTTAGAGAAAAGTGTGTGTGAAAGGCGGACTTCAATTAGGTTGTAGAGAACACAAAATTTCTTTCAGGGGCAAAATACACTCCATCCATATATATGGGTAGGTACTAGCTCCAACACTGAATTACAGTGAAAATTGCAGGAACTTCAAACTGGCACTAGGAAACAGACTGAGAAACGTGACTAAAAGTTTCTCCTGCAACCCGTTCCCTATGTGCTAGTTGAACAAACGTTTCTCCACATGCTCAGTTCTTGGAGAGAAGTGTGTGTGAAAGGCTTATTTCAAATAGATTGTAAAGAACACAAAGTTTTTTCTCATTTGTAAACTACACTCCATCCATACATATGGGGAAGTACTAGCTCCAAATCGCTTTTACAGTGAAAATTGCAGGAACTTCAAACCAGCACTAAGAAACAGACTGAGAAACAAGAGTAAAAGATTCTCCTGCAACCCGTTCACTATGTGCTTGATGAACGAAATTCTCTCCAAATGCTGATTTCTGAGAGATATGTGTGTGTGAAAGCAGTCCTTCACCTAGATTCTTGGGAACACAAAGTATCTTTTCAGTTGCAAACTACATTCCACCCATTTATATGGGGATATATTAACTCCAAATCGCATTTAAATAGAAAATTGCAGGAACTTCTAATCGGCACTAGGAAACAGAATGAGAAACCAGATTAAAATTTCTCCTGGAATACGTTCCCTTTGTGCTAGATGAACGAACGCCTCTCCACATGCTCAGATCTGAGGGATAGTGTGAGAAAGCCGTCCTTCATATATATTGTTATGAACACAAAGTTTCTTTCAGTTGAAAAGTACAATCGATTCAAATATATATGGAGAGGTACTAGCTCCAACTCGGTGTTACAGTGAAAACTGCAGGAAATTCAAACCTGCACTAGGAAACGGACTGAGAAACCAGAGTAAAATTTTCTCCTGCAACCCGTTCCCTTTGTGCTACATGAACGAACGTCTCTCCACATGCTCAGTTCTGAGAGTTAAGTGTTTGTGAAAGCCATCCTTCACCAAGCTTGTAAGGAAAACAAAGTTTGTATTCAGTTGCAAACTACAATGCATCTATATATATATTGGGTGGTACTAGCTTCAACTCGGTTTTACAGTGAAAAATGCAGGAACTTTAAACCGGCACTAGGAAAAAGGCTGAGAAACCAGACTAAAAGTTCCTCCTGCAACCCGTTCCCTTTGTGCTAGTTGAATGAACGACTCTCCACATGCTCATTTCTGAGAGATGTTTGTGTGAAAGCCGTCCGTCACTTAAATAGTTGGGAACACAAAGAGTCTTTTCAGTTGCAAACTACACTCCATCCATATAACTGGGGAGGTATTAGCTCCAACACTGTTTTATAGTGAATACTTCAGTAACTTCAACCCGACACTAGGAAACATACTGAGAAACCAGAGTAAAAGATTTACCTGCAACCCGTTCACTATGTGCTAGATGAACGAACTTCTCTCCAAATGCTGAGTTCTCAGAGATAATGTGTTTGTGAAAGCCGTACTTCACCTAGATTGTTGGGAACACAAAGTTTCTTTTCAGTTGTAAGCTACAATCCACTCATATATGTGGGTAGGTAGTAGCTCCAACACTGAATTTCAGTGAAAATTGCAGGAAATTCAAACCGGCACAAGGAAACAGACTGAGAAACCATAGAAAAAGTTTCCCCTGCAACCCATTCACTACGTGCTAGATGAACGAAATTCTCTCCAAATGCTCAGTTCTGAGAGATAATGTGCTTGTGAAAGCTGTCCTTCACCTAGATTGTTGGGAACACAAAGTTTCTTTTCAGTTGCAAACTAAACTCCATATTTATATATGGGGAGCTACTAGCTCCAACTAGATTTTACAGTGAAAACTGCAGGAACTTCAAACCAGAACTATGAAACAGACTGAGAAACCAGAATAAAAGTTTCTCCTGCAACCCGTTCCCTTTGTGCTAGATGAACGAACGTTTCTACACATGCTCTGTTCTGAGAGATATGTTTGTGTGAATGCCGCCCTTCATATATCTTGTTATGAACACGAAGTTTCATTCAGTTGCAAAGTAAATTCCATGCATATATATGTGTAGTTACTAGATCCAACTAGGTTTTACAATGTAAACTGAAGGAACTTCAAACCGGCAGTAGAAAACAGACTGAGAAAACAGAATAAAAGTTTCCCTGAAACTCGTTCCGTTTGTGCTAGTTGAACGAACTTCTCTCCACATGCTCTGTTCAGAGAGATAAGTGTGTATGAAAGACGTCCTTCACCTAGATTCTTGGGAACACAAAGTTTCTTTTCAGTTGCAAACTACACTACATCCATATATATAGGGGAAGTATAAGCTCCAACTCGGTTTTACAGTGAAAATTGCTGGAAATACAAAACGGCACTAAGAAACAGACTGAGAATCCAGACTAAATGCTTCTCCTGCATCCCGTTCCTTTTGTGCAAGATGAATGATAGTCTCTCAATTAACTCAGTCCTGAGAGGTAATTGTGTGTGAAATCCGTCCTTCACCTAGCTTGTTGGGTACAAATAGATTCTTTTCAGATGCAAACTAAACTCCATCCATATATATGGGTAGGTACTAGCTACAAATCGATTTTACACAGAAAACTGCAGGAACTTCAAACCGGCACTAAGAAACAGAATGAAAAGCCAGACTAAATTTTTCTCCTCTAAACCGTTCCCTTTGTGCTATATGAAAGAACGACTCTCCACATGCTCATTTCAATGATATATGTGTGTATGTAAGCCTTTTTCACATAGCTTTTTGGGAACACATTGTATCTTTTCATTTGCAAACTAAAGTCAATCCATATATATGGGGAGGTACTAGCTCCCACTCAGTTTTACAGTGAAAACTGCAGGAACTTCAAACCGGCAATAAGAAACAGACTGAGAAAACACAATTAAATTTCTCCTGCAACACTCTCCATTTTGGCTAGATGAACGAACGTCTCTACACATGCTCAGGCCTGAGAGATAAGTGTGTGTGAAAGCCTTCCTTCACCAAGCTTGTAGGTAACACAAACTTTCTATTCATTTGCAAACTACACTCCATCCTTATAGATGGTGTGGTACTAACTCCAACTTGGTTTTACAGTGGAAACTGCAGGAAATTGAAACCGTCACTACGAAACAGACTGAATAACCAGAGTAAAAGTTCCTCTTGCATCCGTTCACTATGTACTAGTTGAACGAACTTCTCTCCAAATGCTCAGTTCTGAGACATAATGAGTTAGTTAAATCTGTCCCTCACCTAGATTGTTGGGAACACAAAGTTAATTTTTAGTTGCACACTAAACTACATCTATATATAAGATACTATCTCCAACTCGGTTTTACAGTGAATAATGCAGGAAATTTAAAGCGGCACTAGGAAATGGACTGAGAAAACAGAGTAAAAGTTTCACCTGCAACCCGTTCCGTTTGTGCTAGTTGAACGAACGTATCCTCACATGCTCATTTCTGAGAGATAACTGTGTGTGAAAGCCATTCTTCTAATAAATAGTTGGGAAAACAAAGTGTCACTACAGTTGCAAACTACACTCCATCCATATATATGGGGAGGTACTATCTCCAAATCTCTTTTACCGTGAAAATTGCAGGAACATCTAACCGGCACTAGGAAACAGACTGAGAAACCAGACTAAATGTTTCACCTGCATCCCGTTCTTTATGTGCAAAATGAACGAAAATCTCTCCAATAGCTCAGATCTGAGAGGTAAGTGTGCGTGAAAGCCGTCTTTCTCCTACCTTGTTGGGAACACAAAGTGTCTTTTCAGTTGCAAACAACGCTCCATCCATATATATATGTGTAGGTACAAGCTCCAACAATGTTTTACAATGTAAACTGCAGGAACTTCAAACCGGCACTAGGAAACAGACTGAGAAAACATACTAAAAGTTTCCCTGCAACCTTTTCCCTTGTGCTAGATGAACGAACGTCTCTCCACATGCTCTGTTCTGAGAGATAAGTGTGTGTGAATGCCGTCCTTCATATATATTTTTATGAACACAAAGTATCATTCAGTTGCAAACTACAGTCCATCCATATATATGGGGAGTTACTAGCTCCAAATCGCTTTTACAGTGAAAATAGCAGGAACATCACGCTGGCGCTAGGAAACAGACTGGGAAACCAAACTAAAATTTTCTCCTGCAACCCGTTCCCTTTTTGCTACATGAACGAACGTCTCTCCACATGCTCATTTCAGAGATATAAGTGTGTATGAAAGCTGTCCTTTACCTAGCTTGTTGGGAACACAAAGTGTCTTTTATTTGGCAAAGTGCACTCCAACCATATATATAGGGAGGTAATAGTTCCAACTCTGTTTTACAGTGAAAACTGCAGGATATTCAAACCAGCACTAGGAAACAGACTGAGAAAACAGAAAATTTGTTTCTCCTGCAACCCGTCCGTGTTTGTTAGATGAACGAAAGTCGCTCCACTAGCTCAGTTCTGAGAGAGAATTGTGTGTGAAAGCCGTACTTCACATAGCTTGTTGGGCACACAAAGTTTCTTTCCTGTTGCAAACTTCACTCCATCCATATATATGGGGAGGTACTAGCTACAAATCGATTTTACAGTGAAAAATGCAGGAACTTCAATAAGGTACTAAGAAACAGACTGAGAAACCAGAGTAAAAATTCTCCTGCAACACGTTCTCTATGTGCTAGATGAACGAAATTCTCTCCAAATGCTCACTTCTCAGAGATAATGTGTTTGTGAAAGCCGTCCTTCACCTAGATTGTTGGGAACACAAAGTTTCTTTTCAGTTGTAATCTACACTCCATCCATATATGAGGGTAGGTAGTAGCTCCAACACTGAATTTCAGTGAAAATGGCAGGAACTTCAAACCGGCACAAGGAAACAGACTGAGAAATCAGACTAAAGGTTTCCCTGGCAACCTGTTCCATTTGTGCTAGATGAACGAACGTCTCTCCACATGCTCATTTCTGAGAGATAATTGTGTGTGAAAGCCGTGTTTCACCTAGATTCTTGGGAACACAAAGTGTCTTTTCAGTTGCAAACTACACTCCATCCATATATATGGGGATGTAGTAGATCCAAATCGCTTTCACAGTGAAAACTGCAGGAACTTCAAAGCGGCACTAGGATACAGACTGAGAAAACAGACTAAAAGTTTCTCCTGGAAACCGTTCCATTTGTTCTAGATGAATGAACGTCTCTCAACATGCTCATTTCAGAGATATAAGTGTCTATGTAAGCCGTTCTTCACCTATCTTTTTGGGAACACAATGTAACTTTTCAGTTGCAAACTAAACTCAAACCCTATATATGGGGAGGAACTAGCTCCAACTCTGTTTTACAGTGAAAACTGTAGGAACTTCAAACCGGCACTAAGAAACAGACTGAGATAACACACTTAAACTTTCTCCTGCAACCCGTTCCCTTTTTGCTAGATGAACGAACGTCTCTCCAAATACTCACTTCTGAGACATAATGTGTTAGTTAAATCTGTCCCTCACCTAGATTGTTGGGAACACAAAGTTAATTTGTAGTTGCAAACTAAAATCCATCTATATATAAGGTACTATCTCCAACTCGGGTTTACAGTGAAAACTGCAGGAAATTCAAAGCGGCACTAGGAAACGGACTGAGAAACCAGAGTAAAAGTTTCACCTGCAACCCTTTCCCTTTGTGCTAGATGAACGAACGTCTCTCCACATGCTCAGTTGTGAGAGATATGTGTGTGTGAAAGCCTAACTACACCAAGCTTGTAGGGTACACAATGTTTCTATTAAGTTGCAAACTAAACTCCATCTATATATATATGGGTAGGTACTAACTCTCTTTTACAGTGAAAACTGCAGGAACATGAACCCGGCACTAGGAAACAGACTGAGAAACCATAGAAAAAGATTCTCCTGCAACCCGTTCACTACGTGCTAGATGAACGAACTTCTCTGCAATGAACAGTCCTGAGAGAAAATGTGCTTGCAAAAGCCGTCCTTCACCTAGATTGTTGTGAACACAAAGAGTCTTTTCAGTTGCAAACTACACTCCATCCATATATATGGGGAGGTACTAGCTAAAACTCGGTTTTACAGTGAAAACTGCAGGAACTTCAAACCGGAACTAGGAAACAGACTGAGAAACCAGAATAAAAGTTTAACTGCAACCAGTTCCCTTTGTGCTAGATGAACGAACGTCGCTCCACATGCTCTGTTCTGAGAGATAAGTGTGTGTGAATGCCGTCCTTCATATATCTTGTTATGAACACAAAGTTTCATTCAGTTGCAAAGTACATTCCATGCATATATATGGGTAGGTAATAGCTCCAACTAGGTTTTACAGTGTAAACTGAAGGAACTTCAAACCGGCACTAGGAAACAGACTGAGAAACCAGAATAAAAGTTTCCCTAAAACCAGTTCCGTTTGTGCTAGATGAACGAACTTATCTGCACATGCTCTTTTCTGAGAGATAAGTGTGTATAAAAGCCGTCCTTCATATATCTTGTTATGAACACAAAGATTCATTCAGTTGCAAAGTACATTCCATGCATATATATGGGTATGTACTAGATCCAACTAGGTTTTACAATGTAAACTGAAGGAACTTCAAAACGGCACTAGGAAACAGACTGAGAAAACAGAATAAAAGTTTACCTGAAACCCGTTCCGTTTGTGCTAGATGAACGAAAGTCTCTCCACATGCTCTGTTCTGAGAGATAAGTGTGTATGAAAGTCGTCCTTCACCTAGATTCTTGGGAACACAAAGTTTCTTTTCAGTTGCAAACTACACTCCATCCATATGTATAGGGGAAGTACAAGCTCCAACTCGGTTTTACAGTGAAAATTGCTGGAACTACAAAACGGCACAAAGAAACAGACTGAGAAACCAGACTAAATGTTTCTCCTATATCCCGTTCCTTTTGTGCAAGATGAATGATAGTCTCTCAACTAGCTCAGTTCTGAGAGGTAATTGTGTGTGAAATCCGTCCTTCACCTAGCTTGTTGGGCACAAATAGATTCTTTTCAGATGCAAACTACACTCCATCCATATATATGGGGAGGTACTAGCTCCAAATCGATTTTATACTGAAAACTGCAGGAACTTCAAGCCGGCACTAAGAAACAGACTGAAGAACCAGACTAAAATTTTCTCCTCTAAACCGTTCCCTTTGTGCTATATGAAGGAACGTCTCTCCACAGGCTCATTTGAAAGATACAAGTGTGTATGTAAGCCGTTCTTCACCTAGATTTTGGGAACACAATGTAACTTTTCAGATGCAAACTAAACTCAATCCGTATATATAGGGAGGTACTAGTTCCAATTCCGTATTACAGTGAAATCTGCAGGGACTTCAAACCGGCACTAAGAAACATACTGAGAAAACACACTTAAAGTTTCTCCTGCAAACCATTCCTTTTTTGGCTAGATGAACGAACGTCTCTACCCATGCTAAGGGCTGATAAATAAGTGTGTGTGAAAGCCTTCCTTCACCAAGCTTGTAGGTATCAGAAAGTTTCTATTCAGTTGCAAACTGCACTCCATCCTTATAGATGGGGTGGTACTAACTCCAACTCGGTTTTGCTGTGAAAACTGCAGGAAATTGAAACCGGCACTACGAAAAAGACTGAGTAAACAGAGTTAAAGTTTCTCCTGCATCCGTTCAATATTTTCTAGATGAACGAACTTCTCTCCAAATGCTCAGTTCTGAGACATAATGTGTTAGTTAAAGCTGTCCCTCACCTAGATTTTTGGGAAAACAAATTTAATTTTTAGTTGCAAACTAAACTCCATCTATATATAAGGTACTATCTCCAACTCGGTTTTACAATGTAAACTGCAGGTAATTCAAAGCGGCACTAGGAAACCGACTGAGATACCAGAGTAAAAGTTTCTCCTGCAACCGTTCCTTTTGTGCTAGATGAACGAAAGTCTCTCCACTAGGTCAGTTCTGAGAGTTAAGTGTGTGTGAAAGCCGTACTTCATCTAAATATTTGGGAAAATAAAGTGTCTTTTCAGTTGCAAACTACACTCCATCCATATATATGGGTATGTACTAGCTGAAACTATGTTTAACATTCTAAACTGCAAGAAATTCAATCCGTCACTAGGAAACAGACTGAGAAACAAGAGAAAAATTCTCCTGCAACCTATTCCTTTTGTGCTAGATGAACGAACTTCTCTCTAAATGCTCAATTCTAAGAGATAATTGTGTGTTAAAGCCGTCCTTCTCCTTCCTTGTTGGGAAATCAGAGTACTTTTCAGTTGAAAACTACACTCCATCCATATATCTCCTTAGGTTCTATATCCAACTCTGTATTTCAGTGACAACTGAAGGTAATTCAAACCGGCACTAGGAAACAGAATGAGAAACCAGACAAAAAGTTTAACCTGCCACAAGTTCCCTTTGTGATAGATGAACGAACGTCTCCCAACATGCTCAGTTCTGAGACATAAGTGTGTGTGCAAGCCGTCCTTCACCTAGCTTGTTGTGAAAACAGATTTTCTTTTCAGTTGCAAAGTACAATCCATCCATATATACGGGGAAGTACAACCTCCAACTCGGTTTTACTGTGAAAACTGCAGGAAATTCAAAACGTCACTAGAAAACAGACTGAGAAACCACAGTAAAATTTCTCCTGCAAAGGGTTCTCATTGTGCTATATGAAAGAACGTCTCTCCACATGCTCATTTGAAAGATATATATGTGTACGTAAGCCTTTCTTCACATAACTTTTTGGGAACACATTGTATCTTTTCAGTTGCAAACTTAAGTCAATCCATATATAAGGGGAGGTACTAGTTCCAACTGAGTTTTACAGTGAAAACTGCAGGAACTTCAAAACTACACTACGAAACAGACTGAGAAAACACACTTAAATTTCTCCTGCAACACTTTCCCTTTTGGTTAGATGAACGAACGTCTCTACACATGCTCAGGCCTGAGAGATAAGTGTGTGTGAAAGCCATCCTTCACCAAGCTTGTAGGTAACAAAAAGTTTCTATTCAGTTGCAAACTACACTCCATCCTTATTGATGGGGTGGTACTAACTCCAACTCGCTTTTACAGTGAAAATTGCAGGAAATTGAAACCGTCACTACGAAACAGACTGAATAACCAGAGTAAAAGTTTCCCTTGCATCCGTTCACTATGTACTAGTTGAACGAACTTCTATTCAAATGCTCAGTTCTGAGACATAATGAGTTAGTTAAATCTGTCCCTCACCTAGATTGTTGGGAACACAAATTTAATTTTTATTAGCACACTAAACTCCATCTATATATAAGATACTATCTCCAACTCGGTTTTACAGTGAAAACTGCAGGAATTTCAAAGCGGCACTAGGAAACGGACCGAGAAACCAGAGTAAAAGTTTCACCTGCAACCCCTTTCCCTTTGTGCTAGTTGAACGAACGTATCTCCACATGCACATTTCTGAGAGATAAATGTGTGTGAAAGCCGTTCTTGTAATAAATAGTTGGGAAAACAAAGTGTCTCATCAGTTGCAATGTACACTCCATCCATATATATGGGGAGGAACTATCTCCAAATCTCTTTTACAGTGAAAAATGCGGGAACTTCATACAGGCACTAGGAAACAGACTGAGAAACCAGACTAAATGTTTCACCTGCATCCCGTTCCTTACGTGCAAAATGAACGAAAGTCTCTCCTATATCTCAGTTCTGAGTGGTAAGTGTGTGTGAAAGCCGTCCTTCTCCTACCTTGTTGGGAACACAAAGTGTCATTTCAGGTGCAAACAACACTCCATCCTTATATATATGTGTAGGTACAAGCTCCAACTCGGTTTTACAGTGAAAAATGCAGGAACTTCAAACCGGCACTAGGAAACAGACTGAGAAACCAGACTGAAAGTTTCTCCTGCAATCCGTCCCCGTTGTGCTAGATGAATGAACGTCTCACCTCATGCTCAGTTCTGAGAGATAAGTGTGTGTGAATGCCGTCCTTCATATATATTTTTATGAACACAAAGTTTCATTCAGTTGCAAACTACACTCCATCCATATATATGGGGAGGTACTAGCTCCAAATCGCTTTTACAGTGAAAATAGCAGGAACATCAAACTGGCGCTAGGAAACAGACTGGGAAACCAGACTAAAATTTTCTCCTGCAACCCGTTCCCTTTTTGCTAGATGAACGAACGTCTCTACACAGGCTCATTTCAGAGATATAAGTGTGTATGAAAGCTTCCTCTACCTAGCTTGTTGGGAACACATAGTGTCTTTTATTTGCAAACTACACTCCAACCATATATATAGGGAGGTAATTGTTCCAACTCTGTTTTACAGTGAAAACTGCAGGATCTTCAAACCAGCACTAGGAAACAGACTGAGAAAGCAGAAAAATTATTTCTCCTGCAACCTGTCCTTTTGTGTTAGATGAATGAAAGTCGCTCCACTAGCTCAGTTCAGAGAGATAATTGTGTGTGAAAGCCGTACTTCACATAGCTTGTTGGGCACACAAAGTTTCTTTCCTGTTGCAAACTACACTCTATCCATATATATGGGGAGATACTAGCTACAAATTGTTGTTACAGTGAAAACTGCAGGAACTTCAATAAGGTACTAAGAAACAGACTGAGAAACCATAGTAAAAATTCTCCTGCAACACGTTCTCTATGTGCTAGATGAACGAAATTCTCTCCAAATGCTCACTTCTCAGAGATAATATGTTTGTGAAAGCCGTCCTTCACCTAGATTGTTGGGAACACAAAGTTTCTTTTCAGTTGTAATCTACACTCCATCCATATATGAGGGTAGGTAGTAGCTCCAACACTGAATTTCAGTGAAAATGGCAGGAACTTCAAACCGGCACAAGGAAACAGACTGAGAAATCAGACTAAAGGTTTCCCTGGCAACCTGTTCCATTTGTGCTAGATGAACGAACGTCTCTCCACATGCTCATTTCTGAGAGATAATTGTGTGTGAAAGCCGTGTTTCACCTAGATTCTTGGGAACACAAAGTGTCTTTTCAGTTGCAAACTACACTCCATCCATATATATGGGGATGTAGTAGATCCAAATCGCTTTCACAGTGAAAATTGCAGGAACTTTAAACTGGCACTAGGATACAGACTGAGAAAACAGACTAAAAGTTTCTCCTGAAATCAGTTCCATTTGTGCTAGATGAATGAACGTCTCTCCACATGCTCATTTCAGAGATATAAGTGTGTATGTAAGCCGTTCTTCACCTATCTTTTTGGGAACACAATTTAACTTTTCAGTTGCAAACTAAATCAAACCCAATATATGGGGAGGTACTAGCTCCAACTCTGCTTTACAGTGAAAACTGCAGTAACTTCAAACCGGCACTAAGAAACAGAGTGAGATAACACACTTAAACTTTCTCCTGTAACCAGTTCCCTTTTTGCTAGATGAACGAACGTCTCTCCAAATGCTCAGTCGTGAGAGATAAGTGTGTGTGAAAGCCTTCCTTCAACAATGTTGTAGGTAACACAAAGTTTCTATTCAGTTGCCAACTACACTCCATCCTTATATATGGGGAGGTAGTAGCTCCAACTCGGTTTTACAGTGAAAACTGCAGGAACTTGAAACTGGCACTAGGAAACAGACTGAGTAACCAGAGTAAAAGTTTCTCCTGCATCCATTCACTATGTTCTAGATGAATGAACTTCTCTCCAAATACTCACTTCCGAGACATAATGTGTTAGTTAAATCTGTCCCTCACCTAGATTTTTGGGAACACAAAGTTAATTTTTAGTTGCAAACTAAAATCCATGTATATATAAGGTACTATCTCCAACTCGGTTTTACAGTGAAAACTGCAGAAAATTCAAAGCGGCACTAGGAAACTGACAGTGAAACCAGAGTAAAATTTCACCTGCAACCCTTTCCCTTTGTGCTAGATGAACGAACGTCTCTCCACATGCTCAGTTGTGAGAGATATGTGTGTGTGAAAGCCTTCCTTCAACAATGTTGTAGGTAACACAAAGTTTCTATTCAGTTGCCAACTACACTCCATCCTTATATATGGGGAGGTAGTAGCTCCAACTCGGTTTTACAGTGAAAACTGCAGGAACTTGAAACTGGCACTAGGAAACAGACTGAGTAACCAGAGTAAAAGTTTCTCCTGCATCCATTCACTATGTTCTAGATGAATGAACTTCTCTCCAAATACTCACTTCCGAGACATAATGTGTTAGTTAAATCTGTCCCTCACCTAGATTTTTGGGAACACAAAGTTAATTTTTAGTTGCAAACTAAAATCCATGTATATATAAGGTACTATCTCCAACTCGGTTTTACAGTGAAAACTGCAGAAAATTCAAAGCGGCACTAGGAAACTGACAGTGAAACCAGAGTAAAATTTCACCTGCAACCCTTTCCCTTTGTGCTAGATGAACGAACGTCTCTCCACATGCTCAGTTGTGAGAGATATGTGTGTGTGAAAGCCTTCCTTCAACAATGTTGTAGGTAACACAAAGTTTCTATTCAGTTGCCAACTACACTCCATCCTTATATATGGGGAGGTAGTAGCTCCAACTCGGTTTTACAGTGAAAACTGCAGGAACTTGGAACTGGCACTAGGAAACAGACTGAGTAACCAGAGTAAAAGTTTCTCCTGCATCCATTCACTATGTTCTAGATGAATGAACTTCTCTCCAAATACTCACTTCCGAGACATAATGTGTTAGTTAAATCTGTCCCTCACCTAGATTTTTGGGAACACAAAGTTAATTTTTAGTTGCAAACTAAAATCCATGTATATATAAGGTACTATCTCCAACTCGGTTTTACAGTGAAAACTGCAGAAAATTCAAAGCGGCACTAGGAAACTGACAGTGAAACCAGAGTAAAATTTCACCTGCAACCCTTTCCCTTTGTGCTAGATGAACGAACGTCTCTCCACATGCTCAGTTGTGAGAGATATGTGTGTGTGAAAGCCTAACTACACCAAGCTTGTAGGGAACACAAAGTTTCTATTCAGTTGCAAACTAAACTCCATCTATATATATATGGGTAGGTACTAACTCTGTTTTACAATGAAACCTGCAGGAACATGAACCCGGCACTAGGAAACAGACTGAGAAACCATAGAAAAATATTCCCTTTCAACCCGTTCTCTACGTGCAAGATGAACGTACTTCTCTGCAATTATCAGTCCTGAGAGAAAATGTGCTTGTGAAAGCCGTCCTTCATCTAGATTGTTGGGAACACAAAGTGTTTTTTCAGTTGCAAACTGCACTCAAACCATATATATGGGGAGGCACTAGCTAAACCCGGTTTTACAGTGAAATCTGCAGGGACTTCAAACCGGCACTAAGAAACATACTGAGAAAACACAATTAAGTGTCTCCTGCAAACCATTCACTTTTGGCTAGATGAACGAACCTCTCTACACATGCTCAGGCCTGAGAGATAAGTGTGTGTGAAAGCCTTACTTCACCATGCTTGTAGGTAACTCAAAGATTCTATTCAGTTGCAAACTACACTCCATCCTTATAGATTGGGTGGTACTAAATCCAACTCGGTTTTACAGTGAAAACTGCAGGAAATTGAAACCGGCACTAAGAAAAAGACTGAGTAACCAGAGTAAAAGTTTCTCCAGCATCCATTCACTATGTTCTAGATGAACGAACTTCTCTCCAAATGCTCAGTTCTGAGACATAATGTGTTAGTTAAAGCTGTCCGTCACCTAGATTGTTGGGAACACAAATTTAATTTTTAGTTGCAAACTAAACTCCATCTATATATAAGGTACTATCCCCAACTCGCTTTTACCGTGAAAACTGCAGGTAATTCAAAGTGGCACTAGGAAACCGACTGAGATACCAGAGTAAAAGTTTCTCCTGCAACCGTTCCTTTTGTGCTAGATGAACGAAAGTTTCCCCACTAGCTCAGTTCTGAGAGTTAAGTGTGTGTGAAAGCCGTACTTCATCTAAATATTTGGGAACACAAAGTGTCTTTTCAGTTGCCAACTACACTCCATCCATATATATGGGTATGTACTAGATGAAACTATTTTTAAGATTATAAACTGCAAAACTTCAATCCGTCACTAGGAAACAGACTGAGAAACAAGAGTAAAAATTCTCCTGCAACCCATTCCTTTTGTGCTAGATGAACGAACTTCTCTCTAAATGCTCAAATCTAAGAGATAAGTGTGTGTGAAAGCCGTCCTTCTCCTTCCTTGTTGGGAAAACAGAGTCCTTTTCAGGTGCAAAGAACACTCCATCCATATATATGCTTAGGTTCTAGCTCCAACTCTGTATTTCAGTGACAACTGAAGGTGCTTTAAACCGGCACTAGGAAACAGAATGAGAAACAGGACAAAAAGTTTAAACTGCCACCCGTTACCTTTGTGATAGATGAATGAACGTCGCTCAACATGCTCAGTTCTGAGACATAAGTGTGTGTGCAAGCCGTCCTTCACCTAGCTTGTTGTGAAAACAGATTTTCTTTTCAGTTGCAAAGTACAATCTATCTATATATATGGGGAAGTACTACCTCCAACTCGGTTTTACAGTGAAAACTGCAGGAAATTCAAAACGTCACTAGAAAACAGACTCAGAAACCAGAGTAAAATTTCTCCTGCGAAGCGTTCCCTTTGTGCTAGACGAACGAATGACTCTCCACTTGCTCAGTTCTGAATGATAATTGTGTGTGAAAGCCGCCCTTCACCTACCTTCTTGGGAATAGAAAGTTTCTTTTCATTTGCAAACTACACTCCATCCATATAAATGGGGAGGTGCTAGCTCCAACTCGGATTTACAGTGATAACTGCAGGTAATTCAAACTGTCACTAGGAAATAGACTGAGAAACAGGTGTAAAGTTTCTCCTGCAACCCTTTCCCTTTGTGCTAGATGAACGAACTTCTCTCCACATAATCAGTTCTGAGATTTAAGTGTCTGTGATAGCTGTCCTTCATCTTGCTTGTTGGGAACACAGAGTTTCTTTTCAGTTGCTAACTACAAACCATCTATATATATGAGGAGGTTCTAGATCCAACTTAGTTTTACAGTGAAACCTGCATGAAATTCAAACCGGTACAGGGATTCAGAATGAGAAACAAGAATATAAGTTTCTCCGGCACACCGTCCCCTTTGTCCTAGATGAAAAAATGTCTCTCCACATGCTCATTTCAGAGAGATAATTGTGTGTGAAAGCCGTCTTTCCTCTAGCTAGTTGGGAACATAAAGTTTCTTTTCAGTTGCAAACTACACTCCATCCATATATATGGGGTGGTACTAGCTCCAAATCTGTTTTACAGTGAAAAATGCGGGAACTTCAAACAGGCACTAGGAAACAGACTGGGAAACCAGACTAAAAGTTTCTCCTGCAACCTGATAAATTTGTGCTAGATGAACGAACGTCTCTCCACATGCTCAGTTCTGAGAGATAAATGTGTGTGAAAGCCGTCCTTCAACTAACTTCTTGGGAAAATATAGTTTCATTTCAGTTGCAAACTGCAGTCCATCCATATATATGGGGAGGTACTACCTCCAACTATTGTTCACAGTGATAAATTCAGGATATTCAAACCGGCACTAGGAAACAAACTGAGAAACCAGACAAAAAGTTTCTCCTGCAACCCATTAATTTTGTGCCAGATGAACGACCTTCTCTCTAAATACTCATTTCTGAGAGATAAGTGTGTGTGATACCGTCCTTCCTCTATTTTTTGGGAACACAAAATTTCTTCTCCGTTGCAAATTACACTCCATCCATATATATTGGTGGGTACAAACTCCAACTCGGTATTACAGTGTAAATTAAAGGAACTTCAAATCGGAACTAGGAAATAGACTGAGAAACCACACATAAAGTTTCTCCTGCAACCCGTTTAATTTGTGCTAGATGAAAGATCGTCTAACCACATACTCAGTTGTGAGAGATAAGTGTGTGAGAAAGCCACCCTTCACCTACCTTCAAGGGAACAGAAAGTTTCTTTTCAGTTTCACACTACAATCCATCCATGTAAATGGGGAGGTACTAGCTACAACTCGGTTTTACAGTGAAAACTGCAGGATCTTAAAACCAGCACAAGGAAACAGGCTGAGAAACCAGACAAATAGTTTCTCCTGCCATCCGTTCCCTTTGTGCTTGATGAATGAACGTCTCTCCACATACTCAGTTCTGAGATATATGTGTGAGTGAAAGCCTTCCTTCATCTTGCTTGTTGGGAACACAGAGTTTCTTTTCAGTTGCAATCTACACACCATACATATATATGGGGAGGTATTAGCTCCAACTAATTTTTGCAGTGAAATCGGCAGGACTTCAAACCGACACTAGAAAACAGACTGAGAAACTGGAGATAAATTTCACCTGCAATCCGTTCCCTTTTAGTGAGATGTACGAACGTCTATCCACATGCTCATTTCTGGGAGATAAGTGTGTGTAAAAGCCGTCTTTCACCTAGCTTCTGAGGAACAGAGTTTCTTTTCAGTTGCAATATACACTGCATCCATATATATTGGGATTTACTAGCTCCAAGTCAGAGTTACAGTGAAAACTTCAGGAACTTCAAATCGGTACTAAAAACAGACTGAGAAAACACACATAAAGTTTCTCCTATGACTCATTCAATTTGTGCTAGATGAACGAACGTCTCTCCACATCCTCAGTTCTTAGATATAATACTGTGTGAAAGGAGAACTTTAACTAGATTGTAGAGAATACAATGTTTCTTTCAGTTGCAAACTACACTCCATCCATATATATGGGGAAGGAGTAGCTCCAATTCGGTTTTACAGTGAAAAAATGCAGGAAATTCAAACCGGCACAAGGAAAAAGACGGAGAAACCAGACTAAAAGTTACAACTGCAACCCGTTCCATTTTTGTTAGATTAATGATCGTCTCTCCACAAGCTCAGTTCTGAGAGATAAATTTGTGTGAAAGGTTTTCTTCACCTACCTTGTTGGGAACACAGATTCTTTTCGGTTGCAAAATACACTGAATCCATATATATGGGGATTTACTAGCACCAACTCGGATTTACAGTGAAAACTGCAGGAACTTCTAAACGTCACTAGGAAACAGCATGAGAAACAAGAGTAAAACTTCCCCTGCAAGCCTTTCCTATTGTGCTAAATGAACGAACGTCTCTCCACTTGCTCAGTTTTCAGAGATAAGTGTGTGTGAAAGCCATACTTCACCTAAATAGTTGGGAACACAAAGTGTCTTTTCAGTTGCAAACTGCACACTATCCATATATATGGGTATGTACTAGCTGAAACTAATTTTAACATTAAATACTTCAGGAAATTCAATCCGTCACTAGGAAACAGACTGAGAAACAAGAGTAAAAATTCTCCTGCAACCCGTTCCTTTTGTGCTAGATGAACGAACATCTCTCTAAATGCTCAGTTCTAAGAGATAAGGGTGTGTGAAAGCCGTCCTTCTCTTTCCTTGTTGGGAAAACAGAGTCCTTTTCAGTTGCAAACTACACTCCATCCATATATATGCTTAGGTTCTACCTCCAACTCTAAATTTCAGTGACAACTAAAGGTACTTCAAACTGGCACTAGGAAACAGAATCAGAAACCAGACAAAAAGTTTAACCTGCCACAATATCTTTTTGTGCTAGATGAATGAACGTCTCTCAACATGCTCAGTTCTGAGACATAAGTGTGTGTGCAAGCCGTCCTTCACCTAGCTTGTTGTGAAAACGGATTTTCTTTTCAGTTGCAAATTACATTCCATCCATATATATGGAAATGTACAATCTCCAAATCGGTATTACAGTGGAAATTGCAGGATCTTCAAAATGCAGAAGGAAACAGGCTGAGAATCCACACTAAATATTTCTCCTGCAAACCGTTCCCTTTGTGCTAGATGAACGAACGTCTCTCCACATGCTCATTTCTGAGAGATAAGTGTGTGTGAATTTCGACCTTCTCCTAGCTTGTTGGGAACACAAAGATTCTTTTCAGTTACAAAATACAATCCATCAATTTACATGGGTAGGATCTAGGTCCAAATGGATATTACAGTGACAACTGAAGGAACTTCAAACCGACACTAGGAAACAGACTGAGAAACCAGACAAATAGTTTCTCCTGCCATCCGTTCCCTTTGTACTAGATGAACGAACGTCTCTCCACATGCTCATTTCTGAGAGATAAGTGTGTGTAAAAGCCGTCTTTCATCTATCTTCTGATGAACACAGTTTCTTTTCATTTGCAATATACACTGCATCCATATATATTTGGATTTAGTATCTCCAAATCGGATTTACAGTGAAAACTGCAGGAACTTCAAACCGTAACTAGGAAACAGACTGAGAAACCAGACAAATATTTTCCCCTACAACCAGTTCCCCTTCTGCTAGATGAACGAATGTTTCTCCACATGCTAATTTCTGAGAGATAAGTGTGTGTGAAAGCCGTCCTTCACCTAAATATTTGGGAACACAAAGTGACTTTTCAGTTGCAAACTACAATCCATCCATATATATGGGTAGGTACAACCTCCAACTCAGTTTTACAGTGAAAACTGCAGGAACTTCAAACCGGCACTATGAAAAAGACTGAAGAAACACACTTAAGGTTTCTCCTGTGACCCATTCCATTTTTGCTAGATGAACGAAAGTCTCTCCACATCCTCAGTTCTTAGAGATAATACTGTGTGTAAGGAGAACTTTAACTAGATTGTAGAGAATACAAAGTTTCTTTCAGTTGCAAACTACACTCCATCCATATATATGGGGAGGTACTAGCTCCAACTCGGTTTTACAGTAAAAACTTCAGGAAATTCAAACCGGCACAAGGAAAAAGACTGAGAAACCAGACTAAAAGTTACCCCTGCAACCCGTTCCATTTGAATTAGATTAATGAATGTCTCTCCACAAGCTCAGTTCTGAGAGATAAATTTGTGTGAAAGCTGTCCTTCACCTACCTTGATGGGAACACAGATTCTTTTCAGGTGCAAAACACACTGAATCCATATATATGGGGATTTACTAGCCCCAACTCGGATTTACAGTGAAAACTGCAGGAACTTCAATCCGTCACTTGGAAACAGACTGAGAAACAAGAGTAAAACTTCTCCTGCAACTCGTTCATTTTGTGCTAAATGAACGAACTTCTTTCTAAATGCTCAGTTCTGAGAGATAAGTGTGTGTGAAAGCCGCCCTTCACCTACCTTCTAGGGAATAGAATATTTCTTTTCTGTTGCAAACTACACTCCATCCATATAAATGGGGAGGTACAAGCTCCAACTCTGTTTTACAGTGAAATCTGCAGGAACTTCAAACCGGTACTAGGAAACAGACTGATAAACAAGAAAAAAGTTTCTCCTGCAAAACTTCACCTTTGTCCTAGATTAACGAACGTCTATACACATGCTCATTTCAGACAGATAATTTCAAGTGAAAGCCGTCTTTCCTCTAGCTTGTTGGGAACACAAAGTTTCTTTTCAGTTGCAAACTAAACTCCATTCATATACATGGCTGGGTACAAGCTCCAAATCGATATTACAGTGAGAACTGAAGGAACTTCAAATCGGCACTAGGAAACTGACTGAGAAACCAGAGATAAAGTTTCTCCTGCAACTCTTTCATTGTGCAAGATGAACGAACCTCTCTCCACATGCTCAGTTCTGAGAGATGAATGTGTGTGAAAGCCGTCCTTCAACTAGCTTCTTGGGAACATAAAGTTTCTTTTCAGTTGCAAACTTAGGTCCATCAATATATATGGGTATGTACTACATCCAACTAGTATTTACAGTGAAAACTGCAGGATATTCAAAACGGCACTAGGAAACAGACTGAGAATCCAGACAAAAAGTTTCCCCTGCAAACGTTTCCCTTTGTGCTAGATGAACGAAAGTCTCCCCACATGCTCAGTTCTGAGAGATAAATGTGTGTGAAAGCCGTCCTTCAACTAGCTTGTTGGGAACACAATTTCTTTTCATTTGCAAAATACACTGCATCACTATATATGGGGATTTCCTAGCACCAACTCGGATTTACAGTGAAAACTGCAGGAACTTCTAACCGTCACTAGGAAACAGCCTGAGAAACAAGGGTAGAACTTCCCCTGCAACCCTTTCCTATTGTGCTAGATGAACGAATGTCTTTCCACTTGCTCAGTTCTG
Source organism: Camelus ferus (assembly GCF_009834535.1). Lineage (NCBI taxonomy): Eukaryota > Metazoa > Chordata > Mammalia > Artiodactyla > Camelidae > Camelus > Camelus ferus. The sequence continues at coordinate 4,252,521 of NC_045704.1, forward strand.
AGAGATAAGTGTGTGTGAAAACCGTCCTTCTTCTAGCTTGTTGAGAACACAAAGTTTATTCTCAGTTGCAAACTACATTCCATCCATATATATGGAAATGTACAATCTCCAACTCGTTATTACAGTGGAACCTGCAGGATCTTCAAAATGCAGAAGGAAACAGGCTGAGAATCCACACTAAATGTTTCTCCTGCAAACCGTTCCCTTTGTGCTAGATGAACGAACGTCTCTCCACATGCCCATTTCTGAGAGAAAAGTGTGTGTGAATTCCGTCCTTCCCCTAGCTTGCAGGGAACACAAAGTTTCTTTTCAGTTACAAAATACAATCCATCAATTTACATGGGTAGGATCTAGGTCCAAATGGATATTACAGTGACAACTGAAGGAACTTCAAACCGGCACTAGGAAACAGAGTGAGAAACCAGAAAAATAGTTTCTCCTGCCATCCGTTCCCTTTGTACTAGATGAACGAAAGTCTCCCCACATGCTCATTTCTGAGAGATAAGTGTGAGTGAAAGCCGTCCTTCACGTTGCTTGTTGGGAACACAGAGTTTCTTTTCAGTTGCAAACTACAAACTTACATATATATGGGGAGGTATTAGCTCCAACTAAATTTTACAGTGAAACCTGCAGGAATTTCAAACCGGCGCTAGGAAACAGACTGAGAAACTGAAGATAAAGTTTCTCCTGCAACATATTCCTTTTTTGCGAGATGAACAAACGTAACTCCACATGCTCATTTCTGAGAGATAAGTGGGTGTAAAAGCCTTCTTTCACCTAGCTTCTGAGGAACACAATTTCTTTTCAGTCGCAAATTACACTGCATTCATATATATTGGGATTTACTAGCTACAAATCGGATTTACAGTGAAAACTGCAAGAAAATCAAACCGTCACTAGGAAACAGACTGAGAAACCAGACAAAAATTTCCCCTGCAACTTATTCCCTTTGTGCTAGATAACGAACGTCTCTCCACATGCTCATTTCAGAGAGATAAGTGTGTGTAAAAGCCGTCTTTCAACTTACTTGATGGGAACACAGAGTTTCTTTTCAGTTGCAATCTACACACCATACTTATATATGGGGAGGTATAAGCTCGAAATAATTTTTACATTGAAAACTGCAGGAACTTCAAACCAGCACTAGGAAACAGACTGAGAAACCAGACAAAAAGTTTCCCTGCAACCAGTACACTTTGTGCTAGATTAACGAACGTCTCTCCACATGATCTGTTCTGAGAATTATGTGTGTGTAAAAGCCGTCTTTCACCTAGCTTGTTGGGAACACAAAGTTTCTTTCAGTTACAAATTAACTCCATCCATATATATGGGGAGGTACTAGCTCCAACTCCGTTTTACTGTGAAAACTGCAGGAACTTCAATCAGGCTCTAGGAAACAGACTGACAAAATTGAGATATAGTTTCCCCTGCAACCAATTCCTTTTTTGCGAGATGAACGAACGTCACTCCACATGCTCATTTCTGAGAGATAAGTGTGTGTAAAAGCCGTCTTTCACCTATCTTCTGAGAAACACAGTTTCTTTTCATTTGCAAAATACACTGCATCACTATATATGGGGATTTCCTAGCACCAACTCGGATTTACAGTGAAAACTGCAGGAACTTCTAACCGTCACTAGGAAACAGCCTGAGAAACAAGAGTAGAACTTCCCCTGCAAACCTTTCCTATTGTTCTAGATGAACGAATGTCTCTCCACTTGCTCAGTTCTGAGAGATAAGTGTGTGTGAAAGCCGTCCTTCTTCTAGCTTGTTGAGAACACAAAGTTTCTTCTCAGTTGCAAACTACATTCCATCCATATATATGGAAATGTACAATCTCCAACTCGGTATTACAGTGGAAACTGCAGGATCTTCAAAATGCAGAAGGAAACAGGCTGAGAATCCACACTAAATGTTTCTCCTGCAAACTGTTCCCTTTGTGCTAGATGAACGAAGTCTCTCCACATGCTCATTTCTGAGAGATAATTGTGTGTGAATTCCGTCCTTCTCCTAGCTTGTTGGGAACACAAAATTTCTTTTCAGTTACAAAATACAATCCATCAATTTAAATGGGTAAGCTCTAGGTCCAAATGGATATTACTGTGACAACTGTAGGAACTTCAAACCGAAACTAGGAAACCGACTGAGAAACCAGACAAATATTTTCTCCTGCAAACATTTCCCTTTGTGCTAGATGAACGAAAGACTCCCCACATGCTCAGTTCTGAGAGATAAATGTGTGTGAAAGCCTTCCTTCACCTAGCTAGTTTTGGGAACACAATTTCATTTCATTTGCAAAATACACTGCATCCATATATATGGGGATTTTCTAGCACCAACTCGAATTTACAGTGAAAACTGCAGGAACTTCTAAACGTCACTAGGAAACAGCCTGAGAAACAAGAGTAAAACTTCCCCTGCATCCCTTTCCTATTGTGCTAGATAAAAGAACGTCTCTCCACTTGCTCATTTCTGAGAGATAAGTGTGTGTGAAAGCCGTCCTTTACCTAAATATTTGGAAACACTAAGTGTCTTTTCAGTTGCAAACTACACTCCATCCATATATATGGGTATGTACTAGCTGAAACTACGTTTAACATTAAAAACAGCAGGAACTTCAATCCGTAACTAGGAAATAGACTGAGAAACAAGAGTAAAAATTCTCCAGCAACCCGTTCCTTTTATGCTAGATGAACGAACTTCTCTCTAAATGCTCAGTTCTAAGAGATAAGGGTGTGTGAAAGCCGACCTTCTCCTTCCATGTTGGGAAAACAGAGTCCTTTTCAGTTGCAAACTACACTCCATCCATATATATGCTTAGGTTCTAGCTCCATCTCTGTATTTCAGTGACAACTGAAAGTACTTCAAACCGGCACTAGGAAACAGAATGAGAAACCAGACAAAAAAGTTTAAACTGCCACACGTTCCCTTTGTTCTAGGTGAACGATCGTTTCTCAACATGCTCAGTTCTGAGACATAAGTGTGTGTGCAAGCCGACCTTCACCTAGCTTGTTGTGAAAACAGATTTTCTTTTCAGTTGCAAAGTACAATCCATCCATATATATGGGAAGGTACTAGCTCCAACTCGGTTTTACAGTGAAAACTGCAGGAAATTCAAAACGTCACTAGAAAACAGACTGAGAAACCAGAGTAAAATTTCTCCTGCAAAGCGTTCCCTTTGTGATAGATGAGCGAAAGTCTCTCCACTTGCTCAGTTCTGAATGATAATTGTGTGTGAAAGCCGCCCTTCATCTACCTTCTAGGGAATAGAAAGTTTCTTTTAATTTGCAAACTACACTCCATCCATATAAATGGATAGGTGCTAGTTCCAACTCGGATTTACAGTGAAAACTGCAGGAAATTCAAACTGTCACTAGGAAATAGACTGAGAAACAAGTGTAAAGTTTCTCCTGCAACCCGTTCCCTTTGTGCTAGATGAACGAACTTCTCTCCACATAATCAGTTCTGAGAGTTAAGTGTCTGTGAAAGCCGTCCTTCATCTTGCTTTTTGGGAACACAGAGTTTCTTTTCAGTTGCTAACTACAAACCATCCATATATATGGGGAGGTTCTAGATCTAACTCGGTTTTACAGTGAAAACTGCAGGAAATTCAAAACGGCACATGGAAAAAGATGGAGAAACCAGACAAAAAGTTACCCCTGCACCCCTTTCCATTTGTGTTAGATTAATGAATGTCTCCGCACAAGCTCAGTTCTGAGAGATATATTTGTGTGAAAGCTGTCCTTCACCTATCTTGATGGGAACACAGATTCTTTTCGGGTGCAAAACACACTGAATCCATATATATGGGGATTTACTAGCCCCAACTCGGATTTACAGTGAAAACTGCAGGAACTTCAATCCGTCACTAGGAAACAGACTGAGAAACAAGAGTAAAACTTCTCCTGCAACTCGTTCATTTTGTGCTAGATGAACGAACTTCTCTCTAAATGCTCAGTTCTGAGAGATAAGTGTGTGTGAAAGCCGCCCTTCACCTACCTTCTAGGGAATAGAATATTTCTTTTCTGTTGCAAACTACACTCCATCTATGTAAATGGGGAGGTACAAGCTGCAACTCGGTTTTACAGTGAAACCTGCAGGAACTTCAAACCGGTACTAGGAAACAGACTGATAAACAAGAAAAAAGTTTCCCCTGCAAACCTTCACCTTTGTCCTAGATGAACGAACGTCTCTACACATGCTCATTTCAGACAGATAATTGCGAGTGAAAGCCGTCTTTCCTCTAGCTTGTTGGGAACACAAAGTTTCTTTTCAGTTGCAAACTACACTCCATTCATATACATGGCTGGGTACAAGCTCCAACTCGGTATTACAGTGAGAACTGAAGGAACTTCAAATCGGCACTAGGAAACTGACTGAGAAACCAGAGATAAAGTTTCTCCTGCAACACTTTCATTGTGCAAGATGAACGAACCTCTCTCCACATGCTCAGTTCTGAGAGATGAATGTGTGTGAAAGCCGTCCTTCAACTAGCTTCTTGGGAACATAAAGTTTCTTTTCAGTTGCAAACTGAGGTCAATCAATATATATGGGTATGTACTACCTCCAAGTAGTATTTACAGTGAAAACTGCAGGATATTCAAAACGGCACTAGGAAACAGACTGAGAAACCAGACAAAATGTTTCCCCTGCAAACATTTCCCTTTGTGCTAGATGAACGAATGTCTCCCCACATGCTCAGTTCTGAGAGATAAATGTGTGTGAAAGCCTTCCTTCACCTAGCTTGTTGGGAACACAATTTCTTTTCATTTGCAAAATACACTGCATCACTATATATGGGGATTTCCTAGCACCAACTCGGATTTACAGTGAAAACTGCAGGAACTTCTAACCGTCACTAGGAAACAGCCTGAGAAACAAGAGCAGAACTTCACCTGCAACCCTTTCCTATTGTGCTAGATGAACGAATGTCTCTCCACTTGCTCAGTTCTGAGAGATAAGTGTGTGTGAAAGCCGTCCTTCTTCTAGCTTGTTGAGAACACAAAGTTTCTTCAAAGTTGCAAATTACACTCCATCCAAATATATGGAAATGTACAATCTCCAACTAGGTATTACAGTGGAACCTGCAGGATCTTCAAAATGCAGAAGGAAACAGGCTGAGAATCCACACTAAATGTTTCTCCTGTAAACCGTTCCCTTTGTGCTAGATGAACGAACGTCTCTCCACATGCTCATTTCTGAGAGATAAATGTGTGTGAATTCCGTCCTTCTCCTAGCTTGTTGGGATCACAAAGTTTCTTTTCAGTTACAAAATACAATCCATCAATTTACATGGGTAGGCTCTAGGTCCAAATGGATATTACAGTGACAACTGAAGGACTTCAAACCGGCACTAGGAAACAGACCGAGAAACCAGACAAATAGTTTCTCCTGCCATCCGTTCCCTATGTACTAGATGAACAAAAGGATCCCCACATGCTCATTTCTGAGAGATAAGTGTGAGTGAAAGCCGTCCTTCACGTTGCTTGTTGGGAACACAGAGTTTCTTTTCAGTTGCAAACTACAAAAGCTTACATATATATGGGGAGGTATTAGCTCCAACTAATTTTTACAGTGAAACCTGAAGGAACTTCAAACCGGCACTAGGAAACATACTGGGTAACTGAAGATAAAGTTTCTCCTGCAACCCATTCCTTTTTTGCGAGATGAACGAACGTCACTCCACATGATCATTTCTGAGAGATAAGTGGGTGTAAAAGCCTTCTTTCACCTAGCTTCTGAGGAACACAATTTCTTTTCAGTTGCAAATTACACTGCATCCATATATATTGGTATTTACTCGCTACAAATCAGATTTACAGTGAAAACTGCAAGAAATTCAAACCGTCACTAGGAAACAGACTGAGAAACCAGACAAAAATTTCCCCTGCAACCTATTCCCTTTGTGCTAGATAACGAACGTCTCTCCACATGTTCATTTCAGAGAGATAAGTGTGTGTAAATGCCGTCTTTCACCTTGTTGGGAACACAGAGTTTCTTTTCAATTGCAAACTACACACCATACTTATAAATGGGGAGGTATAAGCTCGAAATAATTTTTACATTGAAAACTGCAGGAACTTCAAACCAGCACTAGGAAACAGACTGAGAAACCAGACAAAAAGTTTCCCTGCAACCAGTACACTTTGTGCTAGATTAACGAACGTCTCTCCACATGATCTGTTCTGAGAATTATGTGTGTGTAAAAGCCGTCTTTCACCTAGCTTGTTGGGACCACAAAGTTCCTTTCAGTTAAAAAATTAACTCCATCCATATATATGGGTAGGTACTAGCTCCAACTCGGTTTTACTGTGAAAAATGCAGAAACTTCAAACAGGCTCTAGGAAACAGACTGACAAAATTGAGATAACGTTTCCCCTGCAACCCATTCCTTTCTTTGCGAAATGAACGAACGTCACTCCACATGCTCATTTCTGAGAGATAAGTGTGTGTAAAAGCCGTCTTTCACCTAGCTTCTGAGGAACACAATTTCTTTTCATTTGCAATATACACTGCATCCATATATATTGGGATTTAGTATCTCCAACTCGGATTTACAGTGAAAACTGCAGGAACTTCAAACCGTAAATAGGAAACAGACTGAGAAACCAGATAAAAATTTTCGCCTGCAACCAGTTCCCCTTGTGCTAGATGAACGAACTTCTCTCCACATGCTCATTTCTGAGTGATAAGTGTGTGTGAAAGCCGTCCTTCACCTAAATATTTGGGAACACAAAGTGACTTTTCAGTTGCAAACTACAATCCATCCATATATATGGGTGGGTACAACCTCCAACTCAGTTTTACAGTGAAAACTGCAGGAACTTCTAACCGGCACTACGAAAAAGACTGAAGAAACACACTTAAGGTTTCTCCTGTGACCCATTCCATTTTTGCTAGATGAACGAACGTCTCTCCAAGTCCTCAGTTCTTAGATATAATACTGTGTGAAAGGAGAACTTTAACTAGATTGTAGAGAATACAAAGTTTCTTTCAGTTGCAAACTACACTCCATCCATATATATGGGGAGGTACTAGCTCCAACTCGGTTTTACAGTAAAAACTTCAGGAAATTCAAACCGGCACAAGGAAAAAGACGGAGAAACCAGACTAAAAGTTACCCCTGCAACCCGTTCCATTTGTATTAGATTAATGAATGTCTCTCCACAAGCTCAGTTCTGAGAGATAAATTTGTGTGAAAGCTGTCCTTCACCTACCTTGATGGGAACACAGATTCTTATCGGGTGCAAAACACACTGAATCCATATATATGGGGATTTACTAGCCCCAACTCGGATTTACGGTGAAAACTGCAGAAACTTCAATCCATCACTAGGAAACAGACTGAGAAACAAAAGTAAAACTTCCCCTCCAACTCGTTCATTTTGTGCTAGATGAACGAACTTCTCTCTAAATGCTCAGTTCTGAGAGATAAGTGTGTGTGAAAGCCGCCCTTCACCTACCTTCTAGGGAATAGAATATTTCTTTTCTGTTGCAAACAACACTCCATCCATATAAATGGGGAGGTACAAGCTCCAACTCGGTTTTACAGTGAAACCTGCAGGAACTTCAAACCGGTACTAGGAAACAGACTGATAAACAAGAAAAAAGTTTCTCCTGCAAACCTTCACCTTTGTCCTAGATGAACGAACGTTTCTACACATGCTCATTTCAGAGAGGTAATTGCGAGTGAAAGCCGTCTTTCCACTAGCTTGTTGGGAACACAAAGTTTCTTTTCAGGAGCAAACTACAATCCATTCATATACATGGCTGGGTACAAGCTCCAACTCGGTATTACAGTGAGAACTGAAGGAACTTCAAATCCGCACTAGGAAACTGACTGAGAAAACACAGATAAAGTTTCTCCTGCAACACTTTCATTTGTGCAAGACGAAAGAAACTCTCTCAACATGCTCAGTTCTGAGAGATGAATGTGTGTGAAAGCCGTCCTTCAACTAGCTTCTTGGGAACATAAAGTTTCTTTTCAGTTGCCAACTGAGGTCCATCCATATATATGGGTAGGTACTACCTCCAACTAGTATTTACAGTGAAGACTGCAGGATATTCAAAACGGCACTAGGAAACAGACTGAGAAACCAGACAAAAAGTTTCTCCTGCAAACATTTCCCTTTGTGCTAGATGAACCAAAATCCCCCACATGCTCAGTTCTGAGAGATAAATGTGTGTGAAAGCCGTCCTTCACCTAGCTTGTTGGGAACACAATTTCTTTTCATTTGCAAAATACACTGCATCACTATATATGGGGATTTCCTAGCACCAACTCGGATTTACAGTGAATACTGCAGGAACTTCTAACCGTCACTAGGAAACAGCCTGAGAAACAAGAGTAGAACTTCCCCTGCAACCGTTTCCTATTGTGCTAGATGAACGAATGTCTCTCCACTTGCTCAGTTCTGAGAGATAAGTGTGTGTGAAAGCCGTCCTTCTTCTAGCTTGTTGAGAACACAAAGTTTCTTCTCAGTTGCAAACTACATTCCATCCATATATATGGAAATGTACAATCTCCAACTCGTTATTACAGTGGAAACTGCAGGATCTTCAAAATGCAGAAGGAAACAGGCTGAGAATCCACACTAAATGTTTCTCCTGCAAACCGTTCCCTTTGTGCTAGATGAACGAACGTCTCTCCACATGCTCATTGCTGAGAGATAAGTGTGTGTGAATTCCGTCCTTCTCCTAGCGTGTTGGGAACACAAAGATTCTTTTCAGTTACAAAATACAATCCATCAATTTACATGGGTAGGCTCTAGGTTCAAATGGATATTACAGTGACAACTGAAGGAACTTCAAACCGGCACTAGGAAACAGACTGAGAAACCAGAAAAATAGTTTCTCCTGCCATCCGTTCCCTTTGTACTAGATGAACGAACGTCTCTCCACATGCACATTTCTGAGAGATAAGTGTGTGTGAAAGCCGTTCTTCACCTAAATATTTGGGAACACAAAGTGACTTTTCAGTTGCAAACTACAATCCATCCATATATATGGGTAGGTACAACCTCCAACTCAGTTTTACAGTGAAAACTGCAGGAACTTCTAACCGGCACTACGAAAAAGACTGAAGAAACACACTTAAGGTTTCTCCTGTGACCCATTCCATTTTTGCTAGATGAACGAACGTCTCTCCACATCCTCAGTTCTTAGATATAATACTGTGTGAAAGGAGAACTTTAACTAGATTGTAGAGAATACAAAGTTTCTTTCAGTTGCAAACTACACTCCATCCATATATATGGGGAGGTACTAGCTCCAACTCGGTTTTACAGTAAAAACTTCAGGAAATTCAAACCGGCACAAGGAAAAAGACGGAGAAACCAGACTAAAAGTTACCCCTGCAACCCGTTCCATTTGTATTAGATTAATGAATGTCTCTCCACATGCTCAGTTCTGAGAGATAAATTTGTGTGAAAGCTGTCCTTCACCTACCTTGATGGGAACACAGATTCTTTTCGGGTGCAAAATACACTGAATCCATATATATGGGGATTTACTAGCCCCAACTCGGATTTACGGTGAAAACTGCAGAAACTTCAATCCATCACTAGGAAACAGACTGAGAAACAAAAGTAAAACTTCCCCTCCAACTCGTTCATTTTGTGCTAGATGAACGAACTTCTCTCTAAATGCTCAGTTCTGAGAGATAAGTGTGTGTGAAAGCCGCCCTTCACCTACCTTCTAGGGAATAGAATATTTCTTTTCTGTTGCAAACAACACTCCATCCATATAAATGGGGAGGTACAAGCTCCAACTCGGTTTTACAGTGAAACCTGCAGGAACTTCAAACCGGTACTAGGAAACAGACTGATAAACAAGAAAAAAGTTTCTCCTGCAAACCTTCACCTTTGTCCTAGATGAACGAACGTTTCTACACATGCTCATTTCAGAGAGGTAATTGCGAGTGAAAGCCGTCTTTCCACTAGCTTGTTGGGAACACAAAGTTTCTTTTCAGGAGCAAACTACAATCCATTCATATACATGGCTGGGTACAAGCTCCAACTCGGTATTACAGTGAGAACTGAAGGAACTTCAAATCCGCACTAGGAAACTGACTGAGAAAACACAGATAAAGTTTCTCCTGCAACACTTTCATTTGTGCAAGACGAACGAAACTCTCTCAACATGCTCAGTTCTGAGAGATGAATGTGTGTGAAAGCCGTCCTTCAACTAGCTTCTTGGGAACATAAAGTTTCTTTTCAGTTGCCAACTGAGGTCCATCCATATATATGGGTAGGTACTACCTCCAACTAGTATTTACAGTGAAGACTGCAGGATATTCAAAACGGCACTAGGAAACAGACTGAGAAACCAGACAAAAAGTTTCTCCTGCAAACATTTCCCTTTGTGCTAGATGAACCAAAATCCCCCACATGCTCAGTTCTGAGAGATAAATGTGTGTGAAAGCCGTCCTTCACCTAGCTTGTTGGGAACACAATTTCTTTTCATTTGCAAAATACACTGCATCACTATATATGGGGATTTCCTAGCACCAACTCGGATTTACAGTGAATACTGCAGGAACTTCTAACCGTCACTAGGAAACAGCCTGAGAAACAAGAGTAGAACTTCCCCTGCAACCGTTTCCTATTGTGCTAGATGAACGAATGTCTCTCCACTTGCTCAGTTCTGAGAGATAAGTGTGTGTGAAAGCCGTCCTTCTTCTAGCTTGTTGAGAACACAAAGTTTCTTCTCAGTTGCAAACTACATTCCATCCATATATATGGAAATGTACAATCTCCAACTCGTTATTACAGTGGAAACTGCAGGATCTTCAAAATGCAGAAGGAAACAGGCTGAGAATCCACACTAAATGTTTCTCCTGCAAACGGTTCCCTTTGTGCTAGATGAACGAACGTCTCTCCACATGCTCATTGCTGAGAGATAAGTGTGTGTGAATTCCGTCCTTCTCCTAGCGTGTTGGGAACACAAAGATTCTTTTCAGTTACAAAATACAATCCATCAATTTACATGGGTAGGCTCTAGGTTCAAATGGATATTACAGTGACAACTGAAGGAACTTCAAACCGGCACTAGGAAACAGACTGAGAAACCAGACAAATAGATTCTCCTGCCATCCGTTCCCTTTGTACTAGATGAACGAACGTCTCTCCACATGCACATTTCTGAGAGATAAGTGTGTGTAAAAGCCGTCTTTCATCTATCTTCTGAGGAACACAGTTTCTTTTCATTTGCAATATACACTGCATTCATATATATTTGGATTTAGTATCTCCAAAAACGGATTTACATTGAAAACTGCAGGAACTTCAAACCGTAACTAGGAAACAGACTGAGAAACCAGACAAAAATTTTCCCCTGCAACCAGTTCCCCTTGTGCTAGATGAACGAACGTCTCTCCACATGCTCATTTCTGAGAGATAATTGTGTGTGAAAGCCGTCCTTCACCTAAATATTTGGGAACACAAAGTGACTTTTCAGTTGCAAACTACAATCCATCCATATATATGGGTAGGTACAACCTCCAACTCAGTTTTACAGTGAAAACTGCAGGAAATTCTAACCAGCACTACGAAAAAGTCTGAAGAAACACACTTAAGGTTTCTCCTGTGACCCATTCCATTTTTGCTAGATGAACGAACGTCTCTCCACATCCTCAGTTCTTAGAGATAATACTGTGTGAAAGGAGAACTTTAACTAGATTGTAGAGAATACAAAGTTTCTTTCAGTTGCAAACTACACTCCATCCATATATATGGGGAGGTACTAGCTCCAACTCGGTTTTACAGTAAAAACTTCAGGAAATTCAAACCGGCACAAGGAAAAAGACGGAGAAACCAGACTAAAAGTTACCCCTGCAACCCGTTCCATTTGTATTAGATTAATGAATGTCTCTCCACAAGCTCAGTTCTGAGAGATAAATTTGTGTGAAAGCTGTCCTTCACCTACCTTGATGGGAACACAGATTCTTTTCGGGTGCAAAATACACTGAATCCATATATATGGGGATTTACTAGCCCCAACTCGGATTTACGGTGAAAACTGCAGAAACTTCAATCCATCACTAGGAAACAGACTGAGAAACAAAAGTAAAACTTCCCCTCCAACTCGTTCATTTTGTGCTAGATGAACGAACTTCTCTCTAAATGCTCAGTTCTGAGAGATAAGTGTGTGTGAAAGCCGCCCTTCACCTACCTTCTAGGGAATAGAATATTTCTTTTCTGTTGCAAACAACACTCCATCCATATAAATGGGGAGGTACAAGCTCGAAATCGGTTTTACAGTGAAACCTGCAGGAACTTCAAACCGGTACTAGGAAACAGACTGATAAACAAGAAAAAAGTTTCTCCTGCAAACCTTCACCTTTGTCCTAGATGAACGAACGTTTCTACACATGCTCATTTCAGAGAGGTAATTGCGAGTGAAAGCCGTCTTTCCACTAGCTTGTTGGGAACACAAAGTTTCTTTTCAGTTGCAAACTACAATCCATTCATATACATGGCTGGGTACAAGCTCCAACTCGGTATTACAGTGAGAACTGAAGGAACTTCAAATCCGCACTAGGAAACTGACTGAGAAAACACAGATAAAGTTTCTCCTGCAACACTTTCATTTGTGCAAGACGAACGAAACTCCCTCAACATGCTCAGTTCTGAGAGATGAATGTGTGTGAAAGCCGTCCTTCAACTAGCTTCTTGGGAACATAAAGTTTCTTTTCAGTTGCCAACTGAGGTCCATCCATATATATGGGTAGGTACTACCTCCAACTAGTATTTACAGTGAAGACTGCAGGATATTCAAAACGGCACTAGGAAACAGACTGAGAAACCAGACAAAAAGTTTCTCCTGCAAACATTTCCCTTTGTGCTAGATGAACCAAAATCCCCCACATGCTCAGTTCTGAGAGATAAATGTGTGTGAAAGCCGTCCTTCACCTAGCTTGTTGGGAACACAATTTCTTTTCATTTGCAAAATACACTGCATCACTATATATGGGGATTTCCTAGCACCAACACGGATTTACAGTGAATACTGCAGGAACTTCTAACCTTCACCAGGAAACAGCCTGAGAAACAAGAGTAGAACTTCCCCTGCAACCGTTTCCTATTGTGCTAGATGAACGAATGTCTCTCCACTTGCTCAGTTCTGAGAGATAAGTGTGTGTGAAAGCCGTCCTTCTTCTAGCTTGTTGAGAACACAAAGTTTCTTCTCAGTTGCAAACTACATTCCATCCATATATATGGAAATGTACAATCTCCAACTCGTTATTACAGTGGAAACTGCAGGATCTTCAAAATGCAGAAGGAAACAGGCTGAGAATCCACACTAAATGTTTCTCCTGCAAACCGTTCCCTTTGTGCTAGATGAACGAACGTCTCTCCACATGCTCATTGCTGAGAGATAAGTGTGTGTGAATTCCGTCCTTCTCCTAGCGTGTTGGGAACACAAAGATTCTTTTCAGTTACAAAATACAATCCATCAATTTACATGGGTAGGCTCTAGGTTCAAATGGATATTACAGTGACAACTGAAGGAACTTCAAACCGGCACTAGGAAACAGACTGAGAAACCAGACAAATAGTTTCTCCTGCCATCCGTTCCCTTTGTACTAGATGAACGAACGTCTCTCCACATGCACATTTCTGAGAGATAAGTGTGTGTGAAAGCCGTTCTTCACCTAAATATTTGGGAACACAAAGTGACTTTTCAGTTGCAAACTACAATCCATCCATATATATGGGTAGGTACAACCTCCAACTCAGTTTTACAGTGAAAACTGCAGGAACTTCTAACCGGCACTACGAAAAAGACTGAAGAAACACACTTAAGGTTTCTCCTGTGACCCATTCCATTTTTGCTAGATGAACGAACGTCTCTCCACATCCTCAGTTCTTAGATATAATACTGTGTGAAAGGAGAACTTTAACTAGATTGTAGAGAATACAAAGTTTCTTTCAGTTGCAAACTACACTCCATCCATATATATGGGGAGGTACTAGCTCCAACTCGGTTTTACAGTAAAAACTTCAGGAAATTCAAACCGGCACAAGGAAAAAGACGGAGAAACCAGACTAAAAGTTACCCCTGCAACCCGTTCCATTTGTATTAGATTAATGAATGTCTCTCCACATGCTCAGTTCTGAGAGATAAATTTGTGTGAAAGCTGTCCTTCACCTACCTTGATGGGAACACAGATTCTTTTCGGGTGCAAAATACACTGAATCCATATATATGGGGATTTACTAGCCCCAACTCGGATTTACGGTGAAAACTGCAGAAACTTCAATCCATCACTAGGAAACAGACTGAGAAACAAAAGTAAAACTTCCCCTCCAACTCGTTCATTTTGTGCTAGATGAACGAACTTCTCTCTAAATGCTCAGTTCTGAGAGATAAGTGTGTGTGAAAGCCGCCCTTCACCTACCTTCTAGGGAATAGAATATTTCTTTTCTGTTGCAAACAACACTCCATCCATATAAATGGGGAGGTACAAGCTCCAACTCGGTTTTACAGTGAAACCTGCAGGAACTTCAAACCGGTACTAGGAAACAGACTGATAAACAAGAAAAAAGTTTCTCCTGCAAACCTTCACCTTTGTCCTAGATGAACGAACGTTTCTACACATGCTCATTTCAGAGAGGTAATTGCGAGTGAAAGCCGTCTTTCCACTAGCTTGTTGGGAACACAAAGTTTCTTTTCAGGAGCAAACTACAATCCATTCATATACATGGCTGGGTACAAGCTCCAACTCGGTATTACAGTGAGAACTGAAGGAACTTCAAATCCGCACTAGGAAACTGACTGAGAAAACACAGATAAAGTTTCTCCTGCAACACTTTCATTTGTGCAAGACGAACGAAACTCTCTCAACATGCTCAGTTCTGAGAGATGAATGTGTGTGAAAGCCGTCCTTCAACTAGCTTCTTGGGAACATAAAGTTTCTTTTCAGTTGCCAACTGAGGTCCATCCATATATATGGGTAGGTACTACCTCCAACTAGTATTTACAGTGAAGACTGCAGGATATTCAAAACGGCACTAGGAAACAGACTGAGAAACCAGACAAAAAGTTTCTCCTGCAAACATTTCCCTTTGTGCTAGATGAACCAAAATCCCCCACATGCTCAGTTCTGAGAGATAAATGTGTGTGAAAGCCGTCCTTCACCTAGCTTGTTGGGAACACAATTTCTTTTCATTTGCAAAATACACTGCATCACTATATATGGGGATTTCCTAGCACCAACTCGGATTTACAGTGAATACTGCAGGAACTTCTAACCGTCACTAGGAAACAGCCTGAGAAACAAGAGTAGAACTTCCCCTGCAACCGTTTCCTATTGTGCTAGATGAACGAATGTCTCTCCACTTGCTCAGTTCTGAGAGATAAGTGTGTGTGAAAGCCGTCCTTCTTCTAGCTTGTTGAGAACACAAAGTTTCTTCTCAGTTGCAAACTACATTCCATCCATATATATGGAAATGTACAATCTCCAACTCGTTATTACAGTGGAAACTGCAGGATCTTCAAAATGCAGAAGGAAACAGGCTGAGAATCCACACTAAATGTTTCTCCTGCAAACGGTTCCCTTTGTGCTAGATGAACGAACGTCTCTCCACATGCTCATTGCTGAGAGATAAGTGTGTGTGAATTCCGTCCTTCTCCTAGCGTGTTGGGAACACAAAGATTCTTTTCAGTTACAAAATACAATCCATCAATTTACATGGGTAGGCTCTAGGTTCAAATGGATATTACAGTGACAACTGAAGGAACTTCAAACCGGCACTAGGAAACAGACTGAGAAACCAGACAAATAGATTCTCCTGCCATCCGTTCCCTTTGTACTAGATGAACGAACGTCTCTCCACATGCACATTTCTGAGAGATAAGTGTGTGTAAAAGCCGTCTTTCATCTATCTTCTGAGGAACACAGTTTCTTTTCATTTGCAATATACACTGCATTCATATATATTTGGATTTAGTATCTCCAAAACGGATTTACATTGAAAACTGCAGGAACTTCAAACCGTAACTAGGAAACAGACTGAGAAACCAGACAAAATTTTCCCCTGCAACCAGTTCCCCTTGTGCTAGATGAACGAACGTCTCTCCACATGCTCATTTCTGAGAGATAATTGTGTGTGAAAGCCGTCCTTCACCTAAATATTTGGGAACACAAAGTGACTTTTCAGTTGCAAACTACAATCCATCCATATATATGGGTAGGTACAACCTCCAACTCAGTTTTACAGTGAAAACTGCAGGAAATTCTAACCAGCACTACGAAAAAGTCTGAAGAAACACACTTAAGGTTTCTCCTGTGACCCATTCCATTTTTGCTAGATGAACGAACGTCTCTCCACATCCTCAGTTCTTAGAGATAATACTGTGTGAAAGGAGAACTTTAACTAGATTGTAGAGAATACAAAGTTTCTTTCAGTTGCAAACTACACTCCATCCATATATATGGGGAGGTACTAGCTCCAACTCGGTTTTACAGTAAAAACTTCAGGAAATTCAAACCGGCACAAGGAAAAAGACGGAGAAACCAGACTAAAAGTTACCCCTGCAACCCGTTCCATTTGTATTAGATTAATGAATGTCTCTCCACAAGCTCAGTTCTGAGAGATAAATTTGTGTGAAAGCTGTCCTTCACCTACCTTGATGGGAACACAGATTCTTTTCGGGTGCAAAATACACTGAATCCATATATATGGGGATTTACTAGCCCCAACTCGGATTTACGGTGAAAACTGCAGAAACTTCAATCCATCACTAGGAAACAGACTGAGAAACAAAAGTAAAACTTCCCCTCCAACTCGTTCATTTTGTGCTAGATGAACGAACTTCTCTCTAAATGCTCAGTTCTGAGAGATAAGTGTGTGTGAAAGCCGCCCTTCACCTACCTTCTAGGGAATAGAATATTTCTTTTCTGTTGCAAACAACACTCCATCCATATAAATGGGGAGGTACAAGCTCGAAATCGGTTTTACAGTGAAACCTGCAGGAACTTCAAACCGGTACTAGGAAACAGACTGATAAACAAGAAAAAAGTTTCTCCTGCAAACCTTCACCTTTGTCCTAGATGAACGAACGTTTCTACACATGCTCATTTCAGAGAGGTAATTGCGAGTGAAAGCCGTCTTTCCACTAGCTTGTTGGGAACACAAAGTTTCTTTTCAGTTGCAAACTACAATCCATTCATATACATGGCTGGGTACAAGCTCCAACTCGGTATTACAGTGAGAACTGAAGGAACTTCAAATCCGCACTAGGAAACTGACTGAGAAAACACAGATAAAGTTTCTCCTGCAACACTTTCATTTGTGCAAGACGAACGAAACTCCCTCAACATGCTCAGTTCTGAGAGATGAATGTGTGTGAAAGCCGTCCTTCAACTAGCTTCTTGGGAACATAAAGTTTCTTTTCAGTTGCCAACTGAGGTCCATCCATATATATGGGTAGGTACTACCTCCAACTAGTATTTACAGTGAAGACTGCAGGATATTCAAAACGGCACTAGGAAACAGACTGAGAAACCAGACAAAAAGTTTCTCCTGCAAACATTTCCCTTTGTGCTAGATGAACCAAAATCCCCCACATGCTCAGTTCTGAGAGATAAATGTGTGTGAAAGCCGTCCTTCACCTAGCTTGTTGGGAACACAATTTCTTTTCATTTGCAAAATACACTGCATCACTATATATGGGGATTTCCTAGCACCAACACGGATTTACAGTGAATACTGCAGGAACTTCTAACCTTCACCAGGAAACAGCCTGAGAAACAAGAGTAGAACTTCCCCTGCAACCGTTTCCTATTGTGCTAGATGAACGAATGTCTCTCCACTTGCTCAGTTCTGAGAGATAAGTGTGTGTGAAAGCCGTCCTTCTTCTAGCTTGTTGAGAACACAAAGTTTCTTCTCAGTTGCAAACTACATTCCATCCATATATATGGAAATGTACAATCTCCAACTCGTTATTACAGTGGAAACTGCAGGATCTTCAAAATGCAGAAGGAAACAGGCTGAGAATCCACACTAAATGTTTCTCCTGCAAACCGTTCCCTTTGTGCTAGATGAACGAACGTCTCTCCACATGCTCATTGCTGAGAGATAAGTGTGTGTGAATTCCGTCCTTCTCCTAGCGTGTTGGGAACACAAAGATTCTTTTCAGTTACAAAATACAATCCATCAATTTACATGGGTAGGCTCTAGGTTCAAATGGATATTACAGTGACAACTGAAGGAACTTCAAACCGGCACTAGGAAACAGACTGAGAAACCAGACAAATAGTTTCTCCTGCCATCCGTTCCCTTTGTACTAGATGAACGAACGTCTCTCCACATGCACATTTCTGAGAGATAAGTGTGTGTGAAAGCCGTTCTTCACCTAAATATTTGGGAACACAAAGTGACTTTTCAGTTGCAAACTACAATCCATCCATATATATGGGTAGGTACAACCTCCAACTCAGTTTTACAGTGAAAACTGCAGGAACTTCTAACCGGCACTACGAAAAAGACTGAAGAAACACACTTAAGGTTTCTCCTGTGACCCATTCCATTTTTGCTAGATGAACGAACGTCTCTCCACATCCTCAGTTCTTAGATATAATACTGTGTGAAAGGAGAACTTTAACTAGATTGTAGAGAATACAAAGTTTCTTTCAGTTGCAAACTACACTCCATCCATATATATGGGGAGGTACTAGCTCCAACTCGGTTTTACAGTAAAAACTTCAGGAAATTCAAACCGGCACAAGGAAAAAGACGGAGAAACCAGACTAAAAGTTACCCCTGCAACCCGTTCCATTTGTATTAGATTAATGAATGTCTCTCCACATGCTCAGTTCTGAGAGATAAATTTGTGTGAAAGCTGTCCTTCACCTACCTTGATGGGAACACAGATTCTTTTCGGGTGCAAAATACACTGAATCCATATATATGGGGATTTACTAGCCCCAACTCGGATTTACGGTGAAAACTGCAGAAACTTCAATCCATCACTAGGAAACAGACTGAGAAACAAAAGTAAAACTTCCCCTCCAACTCGTTCATTTTGTGCTAGATGAACGAACTTCTCTCTAAATGCTCAGTTCTGAGAGATAAGTGTGTGTGAAAGCCGCCCTTCACCTAACTTCTAGGGAATAGAATATTTCTTTTCTGTTGCAAACAACACTCCATCCATATAAATGGGGAGGTACAAGCTCCAACTCGGTTTTACAGTGAAACCTGCAGGAACTTCAAACCGGTACTAGGAAACAGACTGATAAACAAGAAAAAAGTTTCTCCTGCAAACCTTCACCTTTGTCCTAGATGAACGAACGTTTCTACACATGCTCATTTCAGAGAGGTAATTGCGAGTGAAAGCCGTCTTTCCACTAGCTTGTTGGGAACACAAAGTTTCTTTTCAGGAGCAAACTACAATCCATTCATATACATGGCTGGGTACAAGCTCCAACTCGGTATTACAGTGAGAACTGAAGGAACTTCAAATCCGCACTAGGAAACTGACTGAGAAAACACAGATAAAGTTTCTCCTGCAACACTTTCATTTGTGCAAGACGAACGAAACTCCCTCAACATGCTCAGTTCTGAGAGATGAATGTGTGTGAAATCCGTCCTTCAACTAGCTTCTTGGGAACATAAAGTTTCTTTTCAGTTGCCAACTGAGGTCCATCCATATATATGGGTAGGTACTACCTCCAACTAGTATTTACAGTGAAGACTGCAGGATATTCAAAACGGCACTAGGAAACAGACTGAGAAACCAGACAAAAAGTTTCTCCTGCAAACATTTCCCTTTGTGCTAGATGAACCAAAATCCCCCACATGCTCAGTTCTGAGAGATAAATGTGTGTGAAAGCCGTCCTTCACCTAGCTTGTTGGGAACACAATTTCTTTTCATTTGCAAAATACACTGCATCACTATATATGGGGATTTCCTAGCACCAACACGGATTTACAGTGAATACTGCAGGAACTTCTAACCGTCACTAGGAAACAGCCTGAGAAACAAGAGTAGAACTTCCCCTGCAACCGTTTCCTATTGTGCTAGATGAACGAATGTCTCTCCACTTGCTCAGTTCTGAGAGATAAGTGTGTGTGAAAGCCGTCCTTCTTCTAGCTTGTTGAGAACACAAAGTTTCTTCTCAGTTGCAAACTACATTCCATCCATATATATGGAAATGTACAATCTCCAACTCGTTATTACAGTGGAAACTGCAGGATCTTCAAAATGCAGAAGGAAACAGGCTGAGAATCCACACTAAATGTTTCTCCTGCAAACCGTTCCCTTTGTGCTAGATGAACGAACGTCTCTCCACATGCTCATTGCTGAGAGATAAGTGTGTGTGAATTCCGTCCTACTCCTAGCGTGTTGGGAACACAAAGATTCTTTTCAGTTACAAAATACAATCCATCAATTTACAAGGGTAGGCTCTAGGTTCAAATGGATATTACAGTGACAACTGAAGGAACTTCAAACCGGCACTAGGAAACAGACTGAGAAACCAGACAAATAGTTTCTCCTGCCATCCGTTCCCTTTGTACTAGATGAACGAACGTCTCTCCACATGCACATTTCTGAGAGATAAGTGTGTGTAAAAGCCGTCTTTCATCTATCTTCTGAGGAACACAGTTTCTTTTCATTTGCAATATACACTGCATTCATATATATTTGGATTTAGTATCTCCAAATCGGATTTACATTGAAAACTGCAGGAACTTCAAACCGTAACTAGGAAACAGACTGAGAAACCAGACAAAAATTTTCCCCTGCAACCAGTTCCCCTTGTGCTAGATGAACGAACGTCTCTCCACATGCTCATTTCTGAGAGATAAGTGTGTGTGAAAGCCGTCCTTCACCTAAATATTTGGGAACACAAAGTGACTTTTCAGTTGCAAACTACAATCCATCCTTATATATGGGTAGGTACAACCACCACCTCAGTTTTACAGTGAAAACTGTAGGAACTTCAAACCGGCACTACGAAACAGACTGAAGAATCACACTTAAGGTTTCTCCAGTGACCCATTCCATTTTTGCTAGATGAACGAACGTCTCTCCACATCCTCAGTTCTTAGAGATAATACTGTGTGAAAGGAGAACTTTAACTAGATTGTAGAGAATACAAAGTTTCTTTCAGTTGCAAACTACACTCCATCCATATATATGGGGAGGTACTAGCTCCAACTCGGTTTTACAGTAAAAACTTCAGGAAATTCAAACCGGCACAAAGAAAAAGACGGAGAAACCACACTGAATGTTACCCCTGCAACCCGTTCCATTTGTATTAGATTAATGAATGTCTCTCCACAAGCTCAGTTCTGAGAGATAAATTTCTGTGAAAGCTGTCCTTCACCTACCTTGATGGGAACACAGATTCTTTTCGGGTGAAAAATACACTGAATCCATATATATGGGGATTTACTAGCCCCAACTCGGATTTACAGTGAAAACTGCAGGAACTTCAATCCGTCACTAGGAAACAGACTGAGAAACAAGAGTAAAATTTCTCCTGCAACTCGTTCATTTTGTGCTAGATGAACGAACTTCTCTCTAAATGCTCAGTTCTGAGAGATAAGTGTGTGTGAAAGCCGCCCTTCACCTACCTTCTAGGGAATAGAATATTTCTTTTCTGTTGCAAACTACACTCCATCTATGTAAACGGGAAGGTACAAGCTCCAACTCGGTTTTACAGTGAAACCTGCAGGAACTTCAAACCGGTACTAGGAAACAGACTGATAAACAAGAAAAAAGTTTCTCCTGCAAACCTTCACCTTTGTCCTAGATGAACGAACGTCTCTCCTCATGCTCATTTCAGACAGATAATTGCGAGTGAAAGCCGCCTTTCCTCTAGCTTGTTGGGAACACAAAGTTTCTTTTCAGTTTCAAACTACACTCCATTCATATACATGGCTGGGTACAAGCTCCAACTCGGTATTACAGTGAGAACTGAAGGAACTTCAAATCCGCACTAGGAAACTGACTGAGAAAACACAGATAAAGTTTCTCCTGCAACACTTTCATTTGTGCAAGACGAACGAAACTCTCTCAACATGCTCAGTTCTGAGAGATGAATGTGTGTGAAATCCGTCCTTCAACTAGCTTCTTGGGAACATAAAGTTTCTTTTCAGTTGCCAACTGAGGTCCATCCATATATATGGGTAGGTACTACCTCCAACTAGTATTTACAGTGAAGACTGCAGGATATTCAAAACGGCACTAGGAAACAGACTGAGAAACCAGACAAAAAGTTTCTCCTGCAAACATATCCCTTTGTGCTAGATGAACCAAAATTCCCCACATGCTCAGTTCTGAGAGATAAATGTGTGTGAAAGCCGTCCTTCACCTAGCTTGTTGGGAACACAATTTCTTTTCATTTGCAAAATACACTGCATCACTATATATGGGGATTTCCTAGCACCAACTCGGATTTACAGTGAATACTGCAGGAACTTCTAACCGTCACTAGGAAACAGCCTGAGAAACAAGAGTAGAACTTCCCCTGCAACCGTTTCCTATTGTGCTAGATGAACGAATGTCTCTCCACTTGCTCAGTTCTGAGAGATAAGTGTGTGTGAAAGCCGTCCTTCTTCTAGCTTGTTGAGAACACAAAGTTTCTTCTCAGTTGCAAACTACATTCCATCCATATATATGGAAATGTACAATCTCCAACTCGTTATTACAGTGGAAACTGCAGGATCTTCAAAATGCAGAAGGAAACAGGCTGAGAATCCACACTAAATGTTTCTCCTGCAAACCGTTCCCTTTGTGCTAGATGAACGAACGTCTCTCCACATGCTCATTGCTGAGAGATAAGTGTGTGTGAATTCCGTCCTTCTCCTAGCGTGTTGGGAACACAAAGATTCTTTTCAGTTACAAAATACAATCCATCAATTTACATGGGTAGGCTCTAGGTTCAAATGGATATTACAGTGACAACTGAAGGAACTTCAAACCGGCACTAGGAAACAGACTGAGAAACCAGACAAATAGTTTCTCCTGCCATCCGTTCCCTTTGTACTAGATGAACGAACGTCTCTCCACATGCACATTTCTGAGAGATAAGTGTGTGTAAAAGCCGTCTTTCATCTATCTTCTGAGGAACACAGTTTCTTTTCATTTGCAATATACACTGCATTCATATATATTTGGATTTAGTATCTCCAAATCGGATTTACATTGAAAACTGCAGGAACTTCAAACCGTAACTAGGAAACAGACTGAGAAACCAGACAAAAATTTTCCCCTGCAACCAGTTCCCCTTGTGCTAGATGAACGAACGTCTCTCCACATGCTCATTTCTGAGAGATAAGTGTGTGTGAAAGCCGCCCTTCACCTAAATATTTGGGAACACAAAGTGACTTTTCAGTTGCAAACTACAATCCATCCTTATATATGGGTAGGTACAACCACCACCTCAGTTTTACAGTGAAAACTGTAGGAACTTCAAACCGGCACTACGAAACAGACTGAAGAATCACACTTAAGGTTTCTCCAGTGACCCATTCCATTTTTGCTAGATGAACGAACGTCTCTCCACATCCTCAGTTCTTAGAGATAATACTGTGTGAAAGGAGAACTTTAACTAGATTGAAGAGAATACAAAGTTTCTTTCAGTTGCAAACTACACTCCATCCATATATATGGGGAGGTTCTAGCTCCAACTCGGTTTTACAGTAAAAACTTCAGGAAATTCAAACCGGCACAAAGAAAAAGACGGAGAAACCACACTGAATGTTACACCTGCAACCCGTTCCATTTGTATTAGATTAATGAATGTCTCTCCACAAGCTCAGTTCTCAGAGATATATTTGTGTGAAAGCTGTCCTTCACCTACCTTGATGGGAACACAGATTCTTTTCGGGTGAAAAATACACTGAATCCATATATATGGGGATTTACTAGCCCCAACTCGGATTTACAGTGAAAACTGCAGGAACTTCAATCCGTCACTAGGAAACAGACTGAGAAACAAGAGTAAAATTTCTCCTGCAACTCGTTCATTTTGTGCTAGATGAACGAACTTCTCTCTAAATGCTCAGTTCTGAGAGATAAGTGTGTGTGAAAGCCGCCCTTCACCTACCTTCTAGGGAATAGAATATTTCTTTTCTGTTGCAAACTACACTCCATCTATGTAAACGGGAAGGTACAAGCTCCAACTCGGTTTTACAGTGAAACCTGCAGGAACTTCAAACCGGTACTAGGAAACAGACTGATAAACAAGAAAAAAGTTTCTCCTGCAAACCTTCACCTTTGTCCTAGATGAACGAACGTCTCTCCTCATGCTCATTTCAGACAGATAATTGCGAGTGAAAGCCGCCTTTCCTCTAGCTTGTTGGGAACACAAAGTTTCTTTTCAGTTTCAAACTACACTCCATTCATATACATGGCTGGGTACAAGCTCCAACTCGGTATTACAGTGAGAACTGAAGGAACTTCAAATCCGCACTAGGAAACTGACTGAGAAAACACAGATAAAGTTTCTCCTGCAACACTTTCATTTGTGCAAGACGAACGAAACTCTCTCAACATGCTCAGTTCTGAGAGATGAATGTGTGTGAAATCCGTCCTTCAACTAGCTTCTTGGGAACATAAAGTTTCTTTTCAGTTGCCAACTGAGGTCCATCCATATATATGGGTAGGTACTACCTCCAACTAGTATTTACAGTGAAGACTGCAGGATATTCAAAACGGCACTAGGAAACAGACTGAGAAACCAGACAAAAAGTTTCTCCTGCAAACATATCCCTTTGTGCTAGATGAACCAAAATTCCCCACATGCTCAGTTCTGAGAGATAAATGTGTGTGAAAGCCGTCCTTCACCTAGCTTGTTGGGAACACAATTTCTTTTCATTTGCAAAATACACTGCATCACTATATATGGGGATTTCCTAGCACCAACTCGGATTTACAGTGAATACTGCAGGAACTTCTAACCGTCACTAGGAAACAGCCTGAGAAACAAGAGTAGAACTTCCCCTGCAACCGTTTCCTATTGTGCTAGATGAACGAATGTCTCTCCACTTGCTCAGTTCTGAGAGATAAGTGTGTGTGAAAGCCGTCCTTCTTCTAGCTTGTTGAGAACACAAAGTTTCTTCTCAGTTGCAAACTACATTCCATCAATATATATGGAAATGTACAATCTCCAACTCGTTATTACAGTGGAAACTGCAGGATCTTCAAAATGCAGAAGGAAACAGGCTGAGAATCCACACTAAATGTTTCTCCTGCAAACCGTTCCCTTTGTGCTAGATGAACGAACGTCTCTCCACATGCTCATTGCTGAGAGATAAGTGTGTGTGAATTCCGTCCTTCTCCTAGCGTGTTGGGAACACAAAGATTCTTTTCAGTTACAAAATACAATCCATCAATTTACATGGGTAGGCTCTAGGTTCAAATGGATATTACAGTGACAACTGAAGGAACTTCAAACCGGCACTAGGAAACAGACTGAGAAACCAGACAAATAGTTTCTCCTGCCATCCGTTCCCTTTGTACTAGATGAACGAACGTCTCTCCACATGCACATTTCTGAGAGATAAGTGTGTGTAAAAGCCGTCTTTCATCTATCTTCTGAGGAACACAGTTTCTTTTCATTTGCAATATACACTGCATTCATATATATTTGGATTTAGTATCTCCAAATCGGATTTACATTGAAAACTGCAGGAACTTCAAACCGTAACTAGGAAACAGACTGAGAAACCAGACAAAAATTTTCCCCTGCAACCAGTTCCCCTTGTGCTAGATGAACGAACGTCTCTCCACATGCTCATTTCTGAGAGATAAGTGTGTGTGAAAGCCGCCCTTCACCTAAATATTTGGGAACACAAAGTGACTTTTCAGTTGCAAACTACAATCCATCCTTATATATGGGTAGGTACAACCACCACCTCAGTTTTACAGTGAAAACTGTAGGAACTTCAAACCGGCACTACGAAACAGACTGAAGAATCACACTTAAGGTTTCTCCAGTGACCCATTCCATTTTTGCTAGATGAACGAACGTCTCTCCACATCCTCAGTTCTTAGAGATAATACTGTGTGAAAGGAGAACTTTAACTAGATTGAAGAGAATACAAAGTTTCTTTCAGTTGCAAACTACACTCCATCCATATATATGGGGAGGTTCTAGCTCCAACTCGGTTTTACAGTAAAAACTTCAGGAAATTCAAACCGGCACAAAGAAAAAGACGGAGAAACCACACTGAATGTTACACCTGCAACCCGTTCCATTTGTATTAGATTAATGAATGTCTCTCCACAAGCTCAGTTCTCAGAGATATATTTGTGTGAAAGCTGTCCTTCACCTACCTTGATGGGAACACAGATTCTTTTCGGGTGAAAAATACACTGAATCCATATATATGGGGATTTACTAGCCCCAACTCGGATTTACAGTGAAAACTGCAGGAACTTCAATCCGTCACTAGGAAACAGACTGAGAAACAAGAGTAAAATTTCTCCTGCAACTCGTTCATTTTGTGCTAGATGAACGAACTTCTCTCTAAATGCTCAGTTCTGAGAGATAAGTGTGTGTGAAAGCCGCTCTTCACCTACCTTCTAGGGAATAGAATATTTCTTTTCTGTTGCAAACTACACTCCATCTATGTAAACGGGAAGGTACAAGCTCCAACCCGGTTTTACAGTGAAACCTGCAGGAACTTCAAACCGGTACTAGGAAACAGACTGATAAACAAGAAAAAAGTTTCTCCTGCAAACCTTCACCTTTATCCTAGATGAACGAACGTCTCTCCTCATGCTCATTTCAGACAGATAATTGCGAGTGAAAGCCGCCTTTCCTCTAGCTTGTTGGGAACACAAAGTTTCTTTTCAGTTGCAAACTACACTCCATTCATATACATGGCTGGGTACAAGCTCCAACTCGGTATTACAGTGAGAACTGAAGGAACTTCAAATCCGCACTAGGAAACTGACTGAGAAAACACAGATAAAGTTTCTCCTGCAACACTTTCATTTGTGCAAGACGAACGAAACTCTCTCAACATGCTCAGTTCTGAGAGATGAATGTGTGTGAAATCCGTCCTTCAACTAGCTTCTTGGGAACATAAAGTTTCTTTTCAGTTGCCAACTGAGGTCCATCCATATATATGGGTAGGTACTACCTCCAACTAGTATTTACAGTGAAGACTGCAGGATATTCAAAACGGCACTAGGAAACAGACTGAGAAACCAGACAAAAAGTTTCTCCTGCAAACATATCCCTTTGTGCTAGATGAACCAAAATTCCCCACATGCTCAGTTCTGAGAGATAAATGTGTGTGAAAGCCGTCCTTCACCTAGCTTGTTGGGAACACAATTTCTTTTCATTTGCAAAATACACTGCATCACTATATATGGGGATTTCCTAGCACCAACTCGGATTTACAGTGAATACTTCAGGAACTTCTAACCGTCACTAGGAAACAGCCTGAGAAACAAGAGTAGAACTTCCCCTGCAACCGTTTCCTATTGTGCTAGATGAACGAATGTCTCTCCACTTGCTCAGTTCTGAGAGATAAGTGTGTGTGAAAGCCGTCCTTCTTCTAGCTTGTTGAGAACACAAAGTTTCTTCACAGTTGCAAATTACACTCCATCCATATATATGGAAATGTAAAATCTCCAACTCGTTATTACAGTGGAAACTGCAGGATCTTCAAAATGCAGAAGGAAACAGGCTGAGAATCCACACTAAATGTTTCTCCTGCAAACCGTTCCCTTTGTGCTAGATGAACGAATGTCTCTCCACATGCTCATTGCTGAGAGATAAGTGTGTGTGAATTCCGTCCTTCTCCTAGCGTGTTGGGAACACAAAGATTCTTTTCAGTTACAAAATACTATCCATCAATTTACATGGGTAGGCTCTAGGTTCAAATGGATATTACAGTGACAACTGAAGGAACTTCAAACCGGCACTAGGAAACAGACTGAGAAACCAGACAAATAGTTTCTCCTGCCATCCGTTCCCTTTGTACTAGATGAACGAACGTCTCTCCACATGCACATTTCTGAGAGATAAGTGTGTGTAAAAGCCTTCTTTCATCTATCTTCTGAGGAACACATTTTCTTTTCATTTGCAATATACACTGCATTCATATATATTTGGATTTAGTATCTCCAAATCGGATTTACATTGAAAACTGCAGGAACTTCAAACCGTAATTAGGAAACAGACTGAGAAACCAGACAAAAATTTTCCCCTGCAACCAGTTCCCCTTGTGCTAGATGAACGAACGTCTCTCCACATGCTCATTTCTGAGAGATAAGTGTGTGTGAAAGCCGTCCTTCACCTAAATATTTGGGAACACAAAGTGACTTTTCAGTTACAAACTACAATCCATCCATATATATGGGTAGGTACAACCTCCAACTCAGTTTTACAGTGAAAACTGCAGGAACTTCTAACCGGCACTACGAAAAAACTGAAGAATCACACTTAAGGTTTCTCCAGTGACCCATTCCATTTTTGCTAGATGAACGAACGTCTCTCCACATCCTCAGTTCTTAGATATAATACTGTGTGAAAGGAGAACTTTAACTAGATTGTAGAGAATACAAAGTTTCTTTCAGTTGCAAACTACACTCCATCCCTATATATGGGGAGGTACTAGCTCCAACTCGGTTTTACAGTAAAAACTTCAGGAAATTCAAACCGGCACAAGGAAAAAGACGGAGAAACCAGACTAAAAGTTACCCCTGCAACCCGTTCCATTTGTATTAGATTAATGAATGTCTCTCCACAAGCTCAGTTCTGAGAGATAAATTTGTGTGAAAGCTGTCCTTCACCTACCTTGATGGGAACACAGATTCTTTTCGGGTGCAAAATACACTGAATCCATATATATGGGGATTTACTAGCCCCAACTCGGATTTACAGTGAAAACTGCAGGAACTTCTAACCGTCACTAGGAAACAGCCTGAGAAACATGAGTAGAACTTCCCCTGCAACCCTTTCCTATTGTGCTAGATGAACGAATGTCTCTCCACTTGTTCAGTTCTGAGAGATAAGTGTGTGTGAAAGCCGTCCTTCTTCTAGCTTGTTGAGAACACAAAGTTTCTTCTCAGTTGCAAACTATATTCCAACCATATATATGGAAATGTACAATCTGCAACTCGGTATTACAGTGGAACCTGCAGGATCTTCAAAATGCAGAAAGAAACAGGCTGAGAATCTCAATAAATGTTTCTCCTGCAAACCTTTCCCTATTTGCTAGATGAACGAACGTCTCTCCACATGCTCATTTCTGAGAGATAAGTGTGTGTGAATTCCGTCCTTCTCCTAGTTGTTGGGAACACAAAGTTTCTTTTCAGTTACAAAATACAATCCATCAATTTACATGGGTAGGATCTAGGTCCAAATGGATATTACAGTGACAACTGAAGGAACTTCAAAACGGCACTAGGAAACAGACTGAGAAACCAGACAAATAGTTTCCCTGCAACCAGTACATTTTGTGCTAGATTAACGAACGTCTCTCCACATGATCAGTTCTGAGAATTATGTGTGTGTAAAAGCCGTCTTTCAACTAGCTTGTTGGGAACACAAAGTTTCTTTCAGTTAAAATTTACTCCATCCATATATATGGGGAGGTACTAGCTCCAACTCGGTTTTACTGTGAAAACTGCAGGAACTTCAAACAGGCTATAGGAAACAGACTGACAAAATTGAGATAAAGTTTCCCCTGCAACCCATTCCTTTTTTGCGAGATGAACGAACGACACTCCACATGCTCATTTCTGAGAGATAAGTGTGTGTAAAAGCCGTCTTTCACCTAGCTTCTGAGGAACACAATTTCTTTTCATTTGCAATATACACTGCATCCATATATATTGGGATTTAGTATCACCAACTCGGATTTACAGTGAAAACTGCAGGAACTTCAAACCGTAACTAGGAAACAGACTGAGAAACCAGACAAAAATTTTCCCCTGCAACCAGATCCCCTTCTGCTAGATGAACGAATGTCTCTCCACATGCTCATTTCTGAGAGATAAGTGTGTGTGAAAGCCATCCTTCACCTAAATATTTGGGAACACAAAGTGACTTTTCAGTTGCAAACTACAATCCATCCATATATATGGGTAGGTACAACCTCCAACTCAGTTTTACAGTGAAAACTGCAGGAACTTCAAACCGGCACTACGAAAAAGACTGAAGAAACACACTTAAGGTTTCTCCTGTGACCCATTCCATTTTTGCTAGATGAACGAAAGTCTCTCCACATCCTCAGTTCTTAGAGATTATACTGTGTGTAAGGAGAACTTTAACTAGATTGTAGAGAATACAAAGTTTCTTTCAGTTGCAAACTACACTCCATCCATATATATGGGGAAGTACTAGCTCCAACTCGGTTTTACAGTAAAAACTTCAGGAAATTCAAACCGGCACAAGGAAAAAGACGGAGAAACCAGACTAAAAGTTACCCCTGCAACCCGTTCCATCTGTATTAGATTAATGAATGTCTCTCCACAAGCTCAGTTCTGAGAGATAAATTTGTGTGAAAGCTGTCCTTCACCTACCTTGATGGGAACACACATTCTTTTCAGGTGCAAAACACACTGAATCCATATATATGGGGATTTACTAGCCCCAACACGGATTTACAGTGAAAACTGCAGGAACTTCAATTCATCACTAGGAAACAGACTGAGAAACAAGAGTAAAACTTCTCCTGCAACTCGTTCATTTTGTGCTAGATGAACGAACTTCTCTCTAAATGCTCAGTTCTGAGAGATAAGTGTGTGTGAAAGCCGCCCTTCACCTACCTTCTAGGGAATAGAATATTTCTTTTCTGTTGCAAACTACACTCCATCCATGTAAACGGTGTGGTACAAGCTCCAACTCGGTTTTACAGTGAAACCTGCAGGAATTTCAAACCGGTAATAGGAAACAGACTGATAAACAAGAAAAAAGTTTCTCCTGCAAACCTTCACCTTTGTCCTAGATGAACGAATGTCTCTCCACATGCTCATTTCAGAGAGGTAATTGCGAGTGAAAGCCGTCTTTACACTAGCTTGTTGGGAACACAAAATTTCTTTTCTGTTGCAAACTACACTGCATTCATATACATGGCTGGGTACAAGCTCCAACTCTGTATTACAGTGAGAACTGAAGGAACTTCAAATCCGCACTAGGAAACTGACTGAGAAAACACAGATAAAGTTTCTCCTGCAACACTTTCATTTGTGCAAGACGAACGAAACTCTCTCAACATGCTCAGTTCTGAGAGATGAATGTGTGTGAAAGCCGTCCTTCAACTAGCTTCTTGGGAACATAAAGTTTCTTTTCAGTTGCCAACTGAGGTCCATCCATATATATGGGTAGGTACTACCTCCAACTAGTATTTACAGTGAAGACTGCAGGATATTCAAAACGGCACTAGGAAACAGACTGAGAAACCAGACAAAAAGTTTCCCCTGCAAACATTTCCCTTTGTGCTAGATGAACGAAAGTCTCCCCACATGCTCAGTTCTGAGAGATAAATGTGTGTGAAAGCCGTCCTTCACCTAGCTTGTTGGGAACACAATTTCTTTTCATTTGAATATACACTGCATCATTATATATGGGGATTTCCTAGCACCAACTCGGATTTACAGTGAAAACTGCAGGAACTTCTAACCGTCACTAGGAAACAGCCTGAGAAACAAGAGTAGAACTTCCCCTGCAACCCTTTCCTATTGTGCTAGATGAACGAATGTCCCTCCACTTGCTCAGTTCTGAGAGATAAGTGTGTGTGAAAGCCGTCCTTCTTCTAGCTTGTTGAGAACACAAAGTTTCTTCTCAGTTGCAAACTACATTCCATCCATATATATGGAAATGTACAATCTCCAACTCGGTATTACAGTGGAACCTGCAGGATCTTCAAAATGCAGAAGGAAACAGGCTGAGAATCCACACTAAATATTTCTCCTGCAAACCGTTCCCTTTGTGCTAGATGAACGAACGTCTCTCCACATGCTCATTGCTGAGAGATAAGTGTGTGTGAATTCCGTCCTTCTCCTAGCTTGTTGGGAACACAAATATTCTTTTCAGTTACAAAATACAATCCATCAATTTACATGGTTAGGATCTAGGTCCAAATGGACATTACAGTGACAACTGAAGGAACTTCAAACCGGCACTAGGAAACCGACTGAGAAACCAGATAAATACTTTCTCCTGCCAACATTTCCCTTAGTGCTAGATGAACGAAAGACTCCCCACATGCTCAGTTCTGAGAGATAAATGTGTGTGAAAGCCGTCCTTCACCTAGCTAGTTTTGGGAACACAATTTCATTTCATTTGCAAAATACACTGCATCCATATATATGGGGATTTTCTAGCACCAACTCGAATTTACAGTGAAAACTGCAGGAACTTCTAAACGTCACTAGGAAACAGCCTGAGAAACAAGAGTAAAACTTCCCCTGCATCCCTTTCCTATTGTGCTTGATGAACGAACGTCTCTCCACTTGCTCAGTTCTGAGAGATAAGTGTGTGTGAAAGCCGTCCTTCACCTAAATATTTGGGAACACAAAGTGTCTTTTCAGTTGCAAACTACACTCCATCCATATATATGGTATGTACCAGCTGAAACTAGGTTTAACATTAAAAACTGCAGGAACTTCAATCCGTAACTAGGAAATAGACTGAGAAAGAAGAGTAAATATTCTCCAGCAACCCGTTCCTTTTGTGCTAGATGAACGAACTTCTCTCTAAATGCTCAGTTCTAAGAGATAAGGGTGTGTGAAAGCCGTCCTTCTCTTTCCATGTTGAGAAAATGAAGTCCTTTTCAGTTGCAAACTACACTCCATCCATATATATGCTTAGGTTCTAGCTCCATCTCTGTATTTCAGTGACAACTGAAAGTACTTCAAACCGGCACTAGGAAACAGAATGAGAAACCAGACAAAAAAGTTTAAACTGCCACACGTTCCCTTTGTGCTAGGTGAACGATCGTTTCTCAAAATGCTCAGTTCTGAGACATAAGTGTGTTTGCAAGCCGTACTTCACATAGCTTGTTGGGAAAACAGATTTTCTTTTCAGTTGCAAAGAACAATCCATTCATATATATGGGGAGGTACTAGCTCCAACTCGGTTTTACAGTGAAAACTGCAGGAAATTCAAAATGTCACTAGAAAACAGACTGAGAAACCAGAGTAAAATTTCTCCTGCAAAGAGTTCTCTTTGTGATAGATGAACGAAACTCTCTCCACTTGCTCAGTTCTAAATGATAATTGTGTGTGAAAGCCGCCCTTCATCTACCTTCTAGGGAATAGAAAGTTTCTTTTAATTTGCAAACTACACTCCATCGATATAAATGCGGAGGTGCTAGTTCCAACTCGCATTTACAGTGAAAACTGCAGGAAATTCAAACTGTCACTAGGAAATAGACTGAGAAACAAGTGTAAAGTTTCTCCTGCAACCCGTTCCCTTTGTGCTAGATGAACGAACTTCTCTCCACATAATCAGTTCTGAGACTTAAGTGTCTGTGAAAGCCGTCCTTAATCTTGCTTGTTGGGAACACAGTGTTTCTTTTCAGTTGCAAACTACAAACCATCCATATATATGGGGAGGTTCTAGATCCAACTCGGTTTTACAGTGAAAACTGCAGGAAATTCAAAACGGCACATGGAAAAAGACGGAGAAACCAGACTAAAAGTTACCCCTGCACCCCTTTCCATTTGTGTTAGATTAATGAATGTCTATCCACAAGCTCAGTTCTGAGAGATATATTTGTGTGAAAGCTGTCCTTCACCTACCTTGATGGGAACACAGATTCTTTTCGGGTGCAAAACACACTGAATCCATATATATGGGGATTTACTAGCCCCAACTCGGACTTACAGTGAAAACTGCAGGAACTTCAATCCGTCACTAGGAAACAGACTGAGAAACAAGAGTAAAATTTCTCCTGCAACTCGTTCATTTTGTGCTAGATGAACGAACTTCTCTCTAAATGCTCAGTTCTGAGAGATAAGTGTGTGTGAAAGCCGCCCTTCACCAACCTTCTAGGGAATAGAATATTTCTATTCTGTTGCAAACTACACTCCATCCATATAAATGGGGAGGTACAAGATCCAACTCTGTTTTACAGTGAAACCTGCAGGAACTTTAAACCGGTACTAGGAAACAGACTGATAAACAAGAAAAAAGTTTCTCCTGCAAACCTTCACCTTTGTCCTAGATGAACGAACGTCTCTCCACATGCTCATTTCAGACAGATAATTGCGAGTGAAAGCCGTCTTTCCTCTAGCTTGTTGGGAACACAAAGTTTCTTTTCAGTTGCAAACTACACTCCATTCATATACATGGCTGGGTACAAGCTCCAACTCGGTATTACAGTGAGAACTGAAGGAACTTCAAATCGGCACTAGGAAACTGACTGAGAAACCACAGATAAAGTTTCTCCTGCAACACTTCAATTGTGCAAGATGAACGAACATCTCTCCACATGCTCAGTTCTGAGAGAATAATGTGTGTGAAAGCCGTCCTTCAACTAGCTTCTTGGGAACATAAAGTTTCTTTTCAGTTGCAAACTGAGGTCCAACCATATATATGGGTAGGTACTACCTCCAAGTAGTATTTACAGTGAAAACTGCAGGATATTCAAAACGGCACTAGGAAACAGACTGAGAAACCAGACAAAAAGTTTCCCCTGCAACCATTTCCCTTTGTGCTAGATGAACGAAAGTCTCCCCACATGCTCAGTTCTGAGAGATAAATGTGTGTGAAAGCCGTCCTTCACCTAGCTTGTTGGGAACACAATTTCTTTTCATTTGCAAAATACACTGCATCACTATATATGGGGATTTCCTACCACCAACTCGGATTTACAGTGAAAACTGCAGGAACTTCTAACCGTCACTAGGAAACAGCCTGAGAAACAAGAGCAGAACTTCACCTGCAAACCTTTCTTATTGTGCTAGATGAACGAATGTCTCTCCACTTGCTCAGTTCTGAGAGATAAGTGTGTGTGAAAGCCGTCCTTCTTGTAGCTTGTTGAGAACACAAAGTTTCTTCTCAGTTGCAAACTACATTCCATCCATATATATGGAAATGTACATTCTCAAACTCTGTATTACAGTGGAAACTGCAGGATCTTCAAAATGCAGAAGGAAACAGGCTGAGAATCCACACTAAATGTTTCTCCTGCAAACCGTTCCCTTTGTGCTAGATGAACGAACGTCTCTCCACATGCTCATTTCTGAGAGATAAGTGTTTGTGAATTCCGTCCTTCTCCTAGCTTGTTGGGAACACAAAGTTTCTTTTCAGTTACAAAATACAATCCATCAATTTACATGGGTAGGCTCTAGGTCCAAATGGATATTACAGTGACAACTGAAGGAACTTCAAACCGGCACTAGGAAACCGACTGAGAAACCAGACAAATACTTTCTCCTGCCAACATTTCCCTTTGTGCTAGATGAACGAAAGACTCCCCACATGCTCAGTTCTGAGAGATAAATGTGTGTGAAAGCCGTCCTTCACCTAGCTAGTTTTGGGAACACAATTTCATTTCATTTGCAAAATACACTGCATCGATATATATGGGGATTTTCTAGCACCAACTCGAATTTACAGTGAAAACTGCAGGAACTTCTAAACGTCACTAGGAAACAGCCTGAGAAACAAGAGTAAAACTTCCCCTGCATCCCTTTCCTATTGTGCTTGATGAACGAACGTCTCTCCACTTGCTCAGTTCTGAGAGATAAGTGTGTGTGAAAGCCGTCCTTCACCTAAATATTTAGGAACACAAAGTGTCTTTTCAGTTGCAAACTATACTCCATCCATATATATGGGTATGTACTAGCTGAAACTATGTTTAACATTAAAAACTGCAGGAACTTCAATCCGTAACTAGGAAATAGACTGAGAAAGAAGAGTAAAAATTCTCCAGCAACCCGTTCCTTTTGTGCTAGATGAACGAACTTCTCTCTAAATGCTCAGTTCTAAGAGATAAGGGTGTGTGAAAGCCGTCCTTCTCTTTCCATGTTGAGAAAATGAAGTCCTTTTCAGTTGCAAACTACAATCCATCCATATATATGCTTAGGTTCTAGCTCCATCTCTGTATTTCAGTGACAACTGAAAGTACTTCAAACCGGCACTAGGAAACAGAATGAGAAACCAGACAAAAAAGTTTAAACTGCCACACGTTCCCTTTGTTCTAGGTGAATGATCGTTTCTCAACATGCTCAGTTCTGAGACATAAGTGTGTTTGCAAGCCGTACTTCACATAGCTTGTTGGGAAAACAGATTTTCTTTTCAGTTGCAAAGAACAATCCATCCATATATATGGGGAGGTACTAGCTCCAACTCGGTTTTACAGTGAAAACTGCAGGAAATTCAAAATGTCCCTAGAAAACAGACTGAGAAACCAGAGTAAAATTTCTCCTGCAAAGAGTTCCCTTTGTGATAGATGAACGAAAGTCTCTCCACTTGCTCAGTTCTAAATGATAATTGTGTGTGAAAGCCGCCCTTCATCTACCTTCTATGGAATAGAAAGTTTCTTTTAATTTGCAAACTACACTCCATCCATATAAATGGGGAGGTGCTAGTTCCAACTCGGATTTACAGTGAAAACTGCAGGAAATTCAAACTGTCACTAGGAAATAGACTGAGAAACAAGTGTAAAGTTTCTCCTGCAACCCGTTCCCTTTGTGCTAGATGAACGAACTTCTCTCCACATAATCAGTTCTGAGAGTTAAGTGTCTTTGAAAGCCGTCCTTAATCTTGCTTGTTGGGAACACAGAGTTTCTTTTCAGTTGCTAACTACAAACCATCCATATATAAGGGGAGGTTCTAGATCCAACTCGGTTTTACAGTGAAAACTGCAGGAAATTCAAAACGGCACATGGAAAAAGACGGAGAAACCAGACTAAAAGTTACCCCTGCAACCCTTTCCATTTGTGTTAGATTAATGAATGTCTCTCCACAAGCTCAGTTCTGAGAGATATATTTGTGTGAAAGCTGTCCTTCACCTATCTTGATGGGAACACAGATTCTTTTCGGGTGCAAAACACACTGAATCCATATATATGGGGATTTACTAGCCCCAACTCGGACTTACAGTGAAAACTGCAGGAACTTCAATCCGTCACTAGGAAACAGACTGAGAAACAAGAGTAAAACTTCTCCTGCAACTCGTTCATTTTTTGCTAGATGAACGAACTTCTCTCTAAATGCTCAGTTCTGAGAGATAAGTGTGTGTGAAAGCCGCCCTTCACCAACCTTCTAGGGAATAGAATATTTCTATTCTGTTGCAAACTACACTCCATCCATATAAATGGGGAGGTACAAGATCCAACTCTGTTTTACAGTGAAACCTGCAGGAACTTTAAACCGGTACTAGGAAACAGACTGATAAACAAGAAAAAAGTTTCTCCTGCAAACCTTCACCTTTGTCCTAGATGAACGTACGTCTCTCCACATGCTCATTTCAGACAGATAATTGCGAGTGAAAGCCGTCTTTCCTCTAGCTTGTTGGGAACACAAAGTTTCTTTTCAGTTGAAAACTACACTCCATTCATATACATGGCTGGGTACAAGCTCCAACTCGGTATTACAGTGAGAACTGAAGGAACTTCAAATCGGCACTAGGAAACTGACTGAGAAACCACAGAAAAAGTTTCTCCTGCAACACTTTAATTGTGCAAGATGAACGAACCTCTCTCCAAATGCTCAGATCTGAGAGATGAATGTGTGTGAAAGCCGTCCTTCAACTAGCTTCTTGGGAACATAAAGTTTCTTTTCAGTTGCAAACTGTTGTCAATCAATATATATGGGTATGTACTACCTCCAAGTAGTATTTACAGTGAAAACTGCAGGATATTCAAAACGGCACTATGAAACAGACTGAGAAACCAGACAAAAAGTTTCCCCTGCAACCATTTCCCTTTGTGCTAGATGAACGAAATTCTCCCCACATGCTCAGTTCTGAGAGATAAATGTGTGTGAAAGCCGTCCTTCACCTAGCTTGTTGGGAACACAATTTCTTTTCATTTGCAATATACACTGCATGATTATATATGGGGATTTCCTAGCACCAACTCGGATTTACAGTGAAAACTGCAGGAACTTCTAACCGTCACTAGGAAACAGCCTGAGAAACAAGAGCAGAACTTCACCTGCAACCCTTTCCTATTGTGCTAGATGAACGAATGTCTCTCCACTTGCTCAGTTCTGAGAGATAAGTGTGTGTGAAAGCCGTCCTTCTTCTAGCTTGTTGAGAACACAAAGCTTCTTCTCCGTTGCAAACTACATTACAACCATATATATGGAAATGTACAATCTCCAACTCGGTATTACAGTGGAAACTGCAGGATCTTCAAAATGCAGAAGGAAACAGGCTGAGAATCCACACTAAATGTTTCTCCTGCAAACCGTTCCCTTTGTGCTAGATGAATGAACGTCTCTCCACATGCTCATTTCTGAGAGATAAGTGTGTGTGAATTCCGTCCTTCCCCTAGCTTGTTGGGAACACAAAGTTTCTTTTCAGTTACAAAATACAATCCATCAATTTACATGGGTAGGCTCTAGGTCCAAATGGATATTACAGTGACAACTGAAGGAACTTCAAACCGGCACTAGGAAACCGACTGAGAAACCAGACAAATAGTTTCTCATGCGAACATTTCCCTTTGTGCTAGATGAACGAAAGACTCCCCACATGCTCAGTTCTGAGAGATAAATGTGTGTGAAAGCCGTCCTTCATCTAGCTAGTTTTGGGAACACAATTTCATTTCATTTGCAAAATACACTGCATCCATATATATGGGGATTTTCTAGCACCAACTCGAATTTACAGTGAAAACTGCAGGAACTTCTAAACGTCACTAGGAAACAGCCTGAGAAACAAGAGTAAAACTTCCCCTGCATCCCTTTCCTATTGTGCTAGATGAACGAACGTCTCTACACTTGCTCAGTTCTGAGAGATAAGTGTGTGTGAAAGCCGTCCTTTACCTAAATATTTGGGAACACAAAGTGTCTTTTCAGTTGCAAACTACACTCCATCCATATATATGGGTATGTACTAGCTGAAACTAGGTTTAACATTAAAAACTGCAGGAACTTCAATCCGTAACTAGGAAATAGACTGAGAAAGAAGAGTAAAAATTCTCCAGCAACCCGTTCCTTTTGTGCTAGATGAACGAACTTCTCTCTAAATGCTCAGTTCTAAGAGATAAGGGTGTGTGAAAGCCGTCCTTCTCCTTCCATGTTGGGAAAACAGAGTCCTTTTCAGTTGCAAACTACACTCCATCCATATATACGCTTAGGTTCTAGCTCCATCTCTGTATTTCAGTGACAACTGAAAGTACTTCAAACCGGCACTAGGAAACAGAATGAGAAACCAGACAAAAAAGTTTAAACTGCCACACGTTCCCTTTGTTCTAGGTGAACGATCGTTTCTCAACATGCTCAGTTCTGAGACATAAGTGTGTGTGCAAGCCGTACTTCACATAGCTTGTTGGGAAAACAGATTTTCTTTTCAGTTGCAAAGAACAATCCATCCATATATATGGGGAGGTACTAGCTCCAACTCGGTTTTACAGTGAAAACTGCAGGAAATTCAAAACGGCACTAGAAAACAGACTGAGAAACCAGAGTAAAATTTCCCCTGCAAAGAGTTCCCTTTGTGATAGATGAACGAAAGTCTCTCCACTTG
This sequence comes from Camelus ferus, assembly GCF_009834535.1. Classification (NCBI taxonomy): domain Eukaryota; kingdom Metazoa; phylum Chordata; class Mammalia; order Artiodactyla; family Camelidae; genus Camelus; species Camelus ferus. The sequence continues at coordinate 4,292,144 of NC_045704.1, forward strand.
CTCAGTTCTGAATGATTATTGTGTGTTAAAGCCGCCCATCATCTACCTTCTAGGGAATAGAAAGTTTCTTTTAATTTGCAAACTACACTCCATCCATATAAATGGGGAGGTGCTAGTTCCAACTCGGATTTACAGTGAAAACTGCAGGAAATTCAAACTGTCACTAGGAAATAGACTGAGAAACAAGTGTAAAGTTTCTCCTGCAACCCGTTCCCTTTGTGCTAGATGAACGAACTTCTCTCCACATAATCAGTTCTGAGAGTTAAGTGTCTGTGAAAGCCGTCCTTAATCTTGCTTGTTGGGAACACAGAGTTTCTTTTCAGTTGCTAACTACAAACCATCCGTATATATGGGGAGGTTCTAGATCCAACTCGGTTTTACAGTGAAAACTGCAGGAAATTCAAACCGGCACATGGAAAAAGACGGAGAAACCAGACTAAATGTTACCCCTCCACCCCTTTCCATTTGTGTTAGATTAATGAATGTCTCTCCACAAGCTCAGTTCTGAGAGATATATTTGTGTGAAAGCTGTCCTTCACCTATCTTGATGGGAACACAGATTCTTTTCGGGTGCAAAACACACTGAATCCATATATATGGGGATTTACTAGCCCCAACTCGGACTTACAGTGAAAACTGCAGGAACTTCAATCCGTCACTAGGAAACAGACTGATAAACAAGAAAAAAGTTTCTCCTGCATACCTTCACCTTTGTCCTAGATGAACGAACGTCTCTCCACATGCTCATTTCAGACAGATAATTTCAAGTGAAAGCCGTCTTTCCTCTAGCTTGTTGGGAACACAAAGTTTCTTTTCAGTTGCAAACTACACTCCATTCATATACATGGCTGGGTACAAGCTCCAACTCGGTATTACAGTGAGAACTGAAGGAACTTCAAATCGGCACTAGGAAACTGACTGAGAAACCACAGATAAAGTTTCTCCTGCAACACTTTAATTGTGCAAGATGAACGAACCTCTCTCCACATGCTCAGTTCTGAGAGATGAATGTGTGTGAAAGCCGTCCTTCAACTAGCTTCTTGGGAACATAAAGTTTCTTTTCAGTTGCAAACTGTGGTCAATCAATATATATGGGTATGTACTACCTCCAAGTAGTATTTACAGTGAAAACTGCAGGATATTCAAAACGGCACTATGAAACAGACTGAGAAACCAGACAAAAAGTTTCCCCTGCAAACATTTCCCTTTGTGCTAGATGAACGAAAGTCTCCCCACATGCTCAGTTCTGAGAGATAAATGTGTGTGAAAGCCGTCCTTCACCTAGCTTGTTGGGAACACAATTTCTTTTCATTTGCAATATACACTGCATCATTATATATGGGGATTTCCTAGCACCAACTCGGATTTACAGTGAAAACTGCAGGAACTTCTAACCGTCACTAGGAAACAGCCTGAGAAACAAGAGCAGAACTTCACCTGCAACCCTTTCCTATTGTGCTAGATGAACGAATGTCTCTCCACTTGCTCAGTTCTGAGAGATAAGTGTGTGTGAAAGCCGTCCTTCTTCTAGCTTGTTGAGAACACAAAGCTTCTTCTCAGTTGCAAACTACATTACATCCATATATATGGAAATGTACAATCTCCAACTCGGTATTACAGTGGAAACTGCAGGATCTTCAAAATGCAGAAGGAAACAGGCTGAGAATCCACACTAAATGTTTCTCCTGCAAACCGTTCCCTTTGTGCTAGATGAATGAACGTCTCTCCACATGCTCATTTCTGAGAGATAAGTGTGTGTGAATTCCGTCCTTCCCCTAGCTTGTTGGGAACACAAAGTTTCTTTTCAGTTACAAAATACAATCCATCAATTTACATGGGTAGGCTCTAGGTCCAAATGGATATTACAGTGACAACTGAAGGAACTTCAAACCGGCACTAGGAAACCGACTGAGAAACCAGACAAATACTTTCTCATGCGAACATTTCCCTTTGTGCTAGATGAACGAAAGACTCCCCACATGCTCAGTTCTGAGAGATAAATGTGTGTGAAAGCCGTCCTTCACCTAGCTAGTTTTGGGAACACAATTTCATTTCATTTGCAAAATACACTGCATCCATATATATGGGGATTTTCTAGCACCAACTCGAATTTACAGTGAAAACTGCAGGAACTTCTAAACGTCACTAGGAAACAGCCTGAGAAACAAGAGTAAAACTTCCCCTGCATCCCTTTCCTATTGTGCTAGATGAACGAACGTCTCTACACTTGCTCAGTTCTGAGAGATAAGTGTGTGTGAAAGCCGTCCTTTACCTAAATATTTGGGAACACAAAGTGTCTTTTCAGTTGCAAACTATACTCCATCCATATATATGGGTATGTACTAGCTGAAACTAGGTTTAACATTAAAAACTGCAGGAACTTCAATCCGTAACTAGGAAATAGACTGAGAAAGAAGAGTAAAAATTCTCCAGCAACCCGTTCCTTTTGTGCTAGATGAACGAACTTCTCTCTAAATGCTCAGTTCTAAGAGATAAGGGTGTGTGAAAGCCGTCCTTCTCCTTCCATGTTGGGAAAACAGAGTCCTTTTCAGTTGCAAACTACACTCCATCCATATATACGCTTAGGTTCTAGCTCCATCTCTGTATTTCAGTGACAACTGAAAGTACTTCAAACCGGCACTAGGAAACAGAATGAGAAACCAGACAAAAAAGTTTAAACTGCCACACGTTCCCTTTGTTCTAGGTGAACGATCGTTTCTCAACATGCTCAGTTCTGAGACATAAGTGTGTGTGCAAGCCGTACTTCACATAGCTTGTTGGGAAAACAGATTTTCTTTTCAGTTGCAAAGAACCATCCATCCATATATATGGGGAGGTACTAGCTCCAACTCGGTTTTACAGTGAAAACTGCAGGAAATTCAAAACGGCACTAGAAAACAGACTGAGAAACCAGAGTAAAATTTCCCCTGCAAAGAGTTCCCTTTGTGATAGATGAACGAAAGTCTCTCCACTTGCTCAGTTCTGAATGATTATTGTGTGTTAAAGCCGCCCATCATCTACCTTCTAGGGAATAGAAAGTTTCTTTTAATTTGCAAACTACACTCCATCCATATAAATGGGGAGGTGCTAGTTCCAACTCGGATTTACAGTGAAAACTGCAGGAAATTCAAACTGTCACTAGGAAATAGACTGAGAAACAAGTGTAAAGTTTCTCCTGCAACCCGTTCCCTTTGTGCTAGACGAACGAACTTCTCTCCACATAATCAGTTCTGAGAGTTAAGTGTCTGTGAAAGCCGTCCTTAATCTTGCTTGTTGGGAACACAGAGTTTCTTTTCAGTTGCTAACTACAAACCATCCGTATATATGGGGAGGTTCTAGATCCAACTCGGTTTTACAGTGAAAACTGCAGGAAATTCAAACCGGCACATGAAAAAAGACGGAGAAACCAGACTAAAAGTTACCACTGCACCCCTTTCCATTTGTGTTAGATTAATGAATGTCTCTCCACAAGCTCAGTTCTGAGAGATATATTTGTGTGAAAGCTGTCCTTCACCTATCTTGATGGGAACACAGATTCTTTTCGGGTGCAAAACACACTGAATCCATATATATGGGGATTTACTAGCCCCAACTCGGACTTACAGTGAAACCTGCAGGAACTTCAAACCGGTACTAGGAAACAGACTGATAAACAAGAAAAAAGTTTCTCCTGCAAACCTTCACCTTTGTCCTAGATGAACGAACGTCTCTCCACATGCTCATTTCAGACAGATAATTTCAAGTGAAAGCCGTCTTTCCTCTAGCTTGTTGGGAACACAAAGTTTCTTTTCAGTTGAAAACTACACTCCATTCATATACATGGCTGGGTACAAGCTCCAACTCGGTATTACAGTGAGAACTGAAGGAACTTCAAATCGGCACTAGGAAACTGACTGAGAAACCACAGATAAAGTTTCTCCTGCAACACTTTAATTGTGCAAGATGAACGAACCTCTCTCCACATGCTCAGTTCTGAGAGATGAATGTGTGTGAAAGCCGTCCTTCAACTAGCTTCTTGGGAACATAAAGTTTCTTTTCAGTTGCAAACTGAGGTCAATCAATATATATGGGTATGTACTAACTCCAAGTAGTATTTACAGTGAAAACTGCAGGATATTCAAAACGGCACTATGAAACAGACTGAGAAACCAGACAAAAAGTTTCCCCTGCAACCATTTCCCTTTGTGCTAGATGAACGAAAGTCTCCCCACATGCTCAGATCTGAGAGATAAATGTGTGTGAAAGCCGTCCTTCACCTAGCTTGTTGGGAACACAATTTCTTTTCATTTGCAATATACACTGCATCACTATATATGGGGATTTCCTAGCACCAACTCGGATTTACAGTGAAAACTGCAGGAACTTCTAACCGTCACGAGGAAACAGTCTGAGAAACAAGAGCAGAACTTCCCCTGCAATCCTTTCCTATTGTGCTAGATGAACGAATGTCCCTCCACTTGCTCAGTTCTGAGAGATAAGTGTGTGTGAAAGCCGTCCTTCTTCTAGCTTGTTGAGAACACAAACTTTCTTCACAGTTGCAAATTACACTCCATTCATATATATGGAAATGTACAATCTCCAACTCGGTATTACAGTGGAAACTGCAGGATCTTCAAAATGCAGAAGGAAACAGGCTGAGAATCCACACTAAATGTTTCTCCTGCAAACCGTTCGCTTTTTGCTAGATGAACGAACGTCTCTCCACATGCTCATTTCTGAGAGTTAAGTGTGTGTGTATTCCGTCCTTCTCCTAGCTTGTTGGGAACACAAAGATTCTTTTCAGTTACAAAATACAATCCATCAATTTATATGGGTAGGCTCTAGGTCCAAATGGATATTACAGTGACAACTGAAGGAACTTCAAACCGGCACTAGGAAACAGACTGAGAAATCCTGACAAATAGTTCCTCCTGCCATCCGTTCCCTATGTACTAGATGAACGAAAGTCTCCCCACATGCTCATTTCTGAGAGATAATTGTGTGTGAAAGCCGTCCTTCACGTTGCTTGTTGGGAACACAGAGTTTCTTTTCAGTTGCAAACAACAAAAGCTTACATATATATGGGGAGGTATTAGCTCCAAATAATTTTTACAGTGAAACCTGCAGGAACTTCAAAGCGGCACTAGGAAACATTCTGAGAAACTGAAGATAAAGTTTCTCCTGCAACCCATTCCTTTTTTGCGAGATGAACGAACGTCACTCCACATGATCATTTCTGAGAGATAAGTGGGTGTAAAAGCCTTCTTTCACCTAGCTTCTGAGGAACACAATTTCTTTTCAGTTGCAAATTACACTGCATCCATATATATTGGGATTTACTAGCTACAAATCGGATTTACATTGAAAACTGCAAGAAACTCAAACCGTCACTAGGAAAGAGACTGAGATACCAGACAAAAATTTCCCCTGCAACCTATTCCCTTTGTGCTAGATAACGAACGTCTCTCCACATGCTCATTTCAGAGAGATAAGTGTGTGTAAATGCCGTCTTTCACCTTGTTGGGAACACAGAGTTTCTTTTCTGTTGCAAAATACACACCATACTTATATATGGGGAGGTATAAGCTCGAAATAATTTTTACATTGAAAACTGCAGGAACTTCAAACCAGCACTAGGAAACAGACTGAGAAACCAGACAAAAATTTCCCTGCAACCAGTACACTTTGTGCTAGATTAACGAACGTCTCTCCACATGACCAGTTCTGAGAATTATGTGTGTGTAAAAGCCGTCTTTCACCTAGCTTGTTGGGAACACAAAGTTTCTTTCAGTTACAAATTAACTCCATCCATATATATGGGGAGGTACTAGCTCCAACTCGCTTTTACTGTGAAAACTTCAGGAACTTCAAACAGGCTCTAGGAAACAGACTGACAAAATTGAGATAAAGTTTCACCTGCCACCCATTCCTTTTTTGCGAGATGAACGAACGTCATTCCACATGCTCATTTCTGAGAGATAAGTGTGTGTAAAAGCCGTCTTTCACCTAGCTTCTGAGGAACACAGTTTCATTTCATTTGAAATATTCACTGCATCCATATATATTGGGATTTAGTATCTCCAACTCGGATTTACAGTGAAAACTGCAGAAACTTCAAACCGTAACTAGGAAACAGACTGAGAAACCAGACAAAAATTTTCCCCTGCAATCAGTTCCCCTTGTGCTAGATGAACGAACGTCTCTCCACATGCTCATTTCTGAGAGATAAGTGTGTGTGAAAGCCGTCCTTCACCTAAATATTTGGGAACACAAAGTGACTTTTCAGTTGCAAACTACAATCCATCCATATATATCGGTAGGTACAACCTCCAACTCAGTTTTACAGTGAAAACTGAAGGAACTTCAAACCGGCACTACGAAAAAGACTGAAGAAACACACTTAAGGTTTCTCCTGTGACCCATTCCATTTTTGCTAGATGAACGAACGTCTCTCCACATCCTCAGTTCTTAGAGATAATACTCTGTGAAAGGAGAACTTTAACTAGATTGTAGAGAATACAAAGTTTCTTTCAGTTGCAAACTACACTCCATCCATATATATGGGGAGGTACTAGCTCCAACTCGGTTTTACAGTAAAAACTTCAGGAAATTCAAACCGGCACAAGGAAAAAGATGGAGAAACCAGACTAAAAGTTACCCCTGCAACCCGTTCCATTTGTATTAGATTAATGAATGTCTCTCCACAAGCTCAGTTCTGAGAGATAAATTTGTGTGAAAGCTGTCCTTCACCTACCTTGATGGGAACACAGATTCTTTTCGGGTGCAATATACACTGAATCCATATATATGGGGATTTACTAGCCCCAACTCGGATTTACGGAAAAAACTGCAGGAACTGCAATCCATCACTAGGAATCAGACTGAGAAACAAGAGTAAAACTTCTCCTGCAACTCGTTCATTTTGTGCTAGATGAACGAACTTCTCTTTAAATGCTCAGTTCTTAGAGATAAGTGTGTGTGAAAGCCGCCCTTCACCTACCTTCTAGGGAATAGAATATTTCTTTTCTGTTGCAAACTACACTCCATCCATATAAATGGGGAGGTACAAGCTCCAACTCGGTTTTACAGTGAAACCTGCTGGAACTTCAAACCGGTACTAGGAAACAGACTGATAAACAAGAAAAAAGTTTCTCCTGCAAACCTTCACATTTGTCCTAAATGAAGGAATGTCTCTCCACATGCTCATTTCAGAGAGATAATTGCGAGTGAAAGCCGTCTTTCCACTAGCTTGTTGGGAACACAAAGTTTCTTTTCAGGTGCAAACTAAACTCCATTCATATACATGGCTGGGTACAAGCTCCAACTCGGTATTACAGTGAGAACTGAAGGAACTTCAAATCGGCACTAGGAAACTGACTGAGAAAACACAGATAAACTTTCTCCTGCAACACTTTCATATGTGCAAGACGAACGAAACTCTCTCAACATGCTCAGTTCTGAGAGATGAATGTGTGTGAAAGCCGTCCTTCAACTAGCTTCTTGGGAACATAAAGTTTCTTTTCAGTTGCAAACTGAGGTCCATCCATATATATGGGTAGGTACTACCTCCAAATAGTATTTACAGTGAAAACTGCAGGATATTCAAAGCGGCACTAGGAAACAGACTGAAAAACCAGACAAAAATTTTCTCCTGCAAACATTTCCTTTTGTGCTAGATGAACCTAAATCCCCCACATGCTCAGTTCTGAGAGATAAATGTGTGTGAAAGCCGTCCTTCACCTAGCTTGTTGGGAACACAATTTCTTTTCATTTGCAAAATTCACTGCATCACTATATATGGGGATTTCCTAGCACCAACACGGATTTACAGTTAAAACTGCAGGAACTTCTAAACGTCACTAGGAATCAGCCTGAGAAACAAGAGTAGAACTTCCCCTGCAAACCTTTCCTATTGTGCTAGATGAACGAATGTCTCTCCACTTGCTCAGTACTGAGAGATAAGTGTGTGTGAAAGCCGTCCTTCTTCTAGCTTGTTGAGAACACAAACTTTCTTCTCAGTTGAAAACTACATTCCATCCATATATATGGAAATGTACAATCTCCAACTCGGTATTACAGTGGAACCTGCAGGATCTTCAAAATGTATAAGGAAACTGGATGAGAATCCACACTAAATGTTTCTCCTGCAAACCGTTCCCTTTGTGCTAGATGAACGAAAGTCTCTCCACATGCTCATTTCTGAGAGATAAGTGTGTGTGAATTCCGTCCTTCCCCTAGCTTGTTGGGAACACAAAGTTTCTTTTCAGTTACAAAATACAATCCATCAATTTACATGGGTAGGCTCTAGGTCCAAATGGATATTACAGTGACAACTGAAGGAACTTCAAACCGGCACTAGGAAACCGACTGAGAAACCAGACAAATAGTTTCTCATGCGAACATTTCCCTTTGTGCTAGATGAACGAAAGACTCCCCACATGCTCAGTTCTGAGAGATAAATGTGTGTGAAAGCCGTCCTTCACCTAGCTAGTTTTGGGAACACAATTTCATTTCATTTGCAAAATACACTGCATCCATATATATGGGGATTTTCTAGCACCAACTCGAATTTACAGTGAAAACTGCAGGAACTTCTAAACGTCACTAGGAAACAGCCTGAGAAACAAGAGTAAAACTTCCCCTGCATCCCTTTCCTATTGTGCTAGATGAACGAACGTCTCTACACTTGCTCAGTTCTGAGAGATAAGTGTGTGTGAAAGCCGTCCTTTACCTAAATATTTGGGAACACAAAGTGTCTTTTCAGTTGCAAACTACACTCCATCCATATATATGGGTATGTACTAGCTGAAACTAGGTTTAACATTAAAAACTGCAGGAACTTCAATCCGTAACTAGGAAATAGACTGAGAAAGAAGAGTAAAAATTCTCCAGCAACCCGTTCCTTTTGTGCTAGATGAACGAACTTCTCTCTAAATGCTCAGTTCTAAGAGATAAGGGTGTGTGAAAGCCGTCCTTCTCCTTCCATGTTGGGAAAACAGAGTCCTTTTCAGTTGCAAACTACACTCCATCCATATATACGCTTAGGTTCTAGCTCCATCTCTGTATTTCAGTGACAACTGAAAGTACTTCAAACCGGCACTAGGAAACAGAATGAGAAACCAGACAAAAAAGTTTAAACTGCCACACGTTCCCTTTGTTCTAGGTGAACGATCGTTTCTCAACATGCTCAGTTCTGAGACATAAGTGTGTGTGCAAGCCGTACTTCACATAGCTTGTTGGGAAAACAGATTTTCTTTTCAGTTGCAAAGAACAATCCATCCATATATATGGGGAGGTACTAGCTCCAACTCGGTTTTACAGTGAAAACTGCAGGAAATTCAAAACGGCACTAGAAAACAGACTGAGAAACCAGAGTAAAATTTCCCCTGCAAAGAGTTCCCTTTGTGATAGATGAACGAAAGTCTCTCCACTTGCTCAGTTCTGAATGATTATTGTGTGTTAAAGCCGCCCATCATCTACCTTCTAGGGAATAGAAAGTTTCTTTTAATTTGCAAACTACACTCCATCCATATAAATGGGGAGGTGCTAGTTCCAACTCGGATTTACAGTGAAAACTGCAGGAAATTCAAACTGTCACTAGGAAATAGACTGAGAAACAAGTGTAAAGTTTCTCCTGCAACCCGTTCCCTTTGTGCTAGATGAACGAACTTCTCTCCACATAATCAGTTCTGAGAGTTAAGTGTCTGTGAAAGCCGTCCTTAATCTTGCTTGTTGGGAACACAGAGTTTCTTTTCAGTTGCTAACTACAAACCATCCGTATATATGGGGAGGTTCTAGATCCAACTCGGTTTTACAGTGAAAACTGCAGGAAATTCAAACCGGCACATGGAAAAAGACGGAGAAACCAGACTAAATGTTACCCCTCCACCCCTTTCCATTTGTGTTAGATTAATGAATGTCTCTCCACAAGCTCAGTTCTGAGAGATATATTTGTGTGAAAGCTGTCCTTCACCTATCTTGATGGGAACACAGATTCTTTTCAGGTGCAAAACACACTGAATCCATATATATGGGGATTTATTAGCCCCAACTCGGACTTACAGTGAAAACTGCAGGAACTTCAATCCGTCACTAGGAAACAGACTGATAAACAAGAAAAAAGTTTCTCCTGCAAACCTTCACCTTTGTCCTAGATGAACGAACGTCTCTCCACATGCTCATTTCAGACAGATAATTGCGAGTGAAAGCCGTCTTTCCTCTAGCTTGTTGGGAACACAAAGTTTCTTTTCAGTTGCAAACTACACTCCATTCATATACATGGCTGGGTACAAGCTCCAACTCGGTATTACAGTGAGAACTGAAGGAACTTCAAATCGGCACTAGGAAACTGACTGAGAAACCACAGATAAAGTTTCTCCTGCAAACCTTCACCTTTGTCCTAGATGAACGAACGTCTCTCCACATGCTCATTTCAGACAGATAATTTCAAGTGAAAGCCGTCTTTCCTCTAGCTTGTTGGGAACACAAAGTTTCTTTTCAGTTGAAAACTACACTCCATTCATGTACATGGCTGGGTACAAGCTCCAACTCGGTATTACAGTGAGAACTGAAGGAACTTCAAATCGGCACTAGGAAACTGACTGAGAAACCACAGATAAAGTTTCTCCTGCAACACTTTAATTGTGCAAGATGAACGAACCTCTCTCCACATGCTCAGTTCTGAGAGATGAATGTGTGTGAAAGCCGTCCTTCAACTAGCTTCTTGGGAACATAAAGTTTCTTTTCAGTAGCAAACTGAGGTCAATCAATATATATGGGTATGTACTAACTCCAACTAGTATTTACAGTGAAAACTGCAGGATATTCAAAACGGCACTATGAAACAGACTGAGAAACGAGACAAAAAGTTTCCCCTGCAAACATTTCCCTTTGTGCTAGATGAACGAAAGTCTCCCCACATGCTCAGATCTGAGAGATAAATGTGTGTGAAAGCCGTCCTTCACCTAGCTTGTTGGGAACACAATTTCTTTTCATTTGCAATATACACTGCATCATTATATATGGGGATTTCCTAGCACCAACTCGGATTTACAGTGAAAACTGCAGGAACTTCTAACCGTCACGAGGAAACAGCCTGAGAAACAAGAGCAGAACTTCCCCTGCAATCCTTTCCTATTGTGCTAGATGAACGAATGTCCCTCCACTTGCTCAGTTCTGAGAGATAAGTGTGTGTGAAAGCCGTCCTTCTTCTAGCTTGTTGAGAACACAAACTTTCTTCACAGTTGCAAATTACACTCCATCCATATATATGGAAATGTACAATCTCCAACTCGGTATTACAGTGGAAACTGCAGGATCTTCAAAATGCAGAAGGAAACAGGCTGAGAATCCACACTAAATGTTTCTCCTGCAAACCGTTCGCTTTTTGCTAGATGAACGAACGTCTCTCCACATGCTCATTTCTGAGAGATAAGTGTGTGTGTATTCCGTCCTTCTCCTAGCTTGTTGGGAACACAAAGATTCTTTTCAGTTACAAAATACAATCCATCAATTTATATGGGTAGGCTCTAGGTCCAAATGGATATTACAGTGACAACTGAAGGAACTTCAAACTGGCACTAGGAAACAGACTGAGAAAACCTGACAAATAGTTCCCCCTGCCATCCGTTCCCTATGTACTAGATGAACGAAAGTCTCCCCACATGCTCATTTCTGAGAGATAATTGTGTGTGAAAGCCGTCCTTCACGTTGCTTGTTGGGAACACAGAGTTTCTTTTCAGTTGCAAACTACAAAAGCTTACATATATATGGGGAGGTATTAGCTCCAAATAATTTTTACAGTGAAACCTGCAGGAACTTCAAACCGGCACTAGGAAACATTCTGAGAAACTGAAGATAAAGTTTCTCCTGCAACCCATTCCTTTTTTGCGAGATGAACGAACGTCACTCCACATGATCATTTCTGAGAGATAAGTGGGTGTAAAAGCCTTCTTTCACCTAGCTTCTGAGGAACACAATTTCTTTTCAGTTGCAAATTACACTGCATCCATATATATTGGGATTTACTAGCTACAAATCGGATTTACATTGAAAACTGCAAGAAACTCAAACCGTCACTAGGAAAGAGACTGAGATACCAGACAAAAATTTCCCCTGCAACCTATTCCCTTTGTGCTAGATAACGAACGTCTCTCCACATGCTCATTTCAGAGAGATAAGTGTGTGTAAATGCCGTCTTTCACCTTGTTGGGAACACAGAGTTTCTTTTCAGTTGCAAAATACACACCATACTTATATATGGGGAGGTATAAGCTCGAAATAATTTTTACATTGAAAACTGCAGGAACTTCAAACCAGCACTAGGAAACAGACTGAGAAACCAGACAAAAATTTCCCTGCAACCAGTACACTTTGTGCTAGATTAACGAACGTCTCTCCACATGACCAGTTCTGAGAATTATGTGTGTGTAAAAGCCGTCTTTCACCTAGCTTGTTGGGAACACAAAGTTTCTTTCAGTTACAAATTAACTCCATCCATATATATGGGGAGGTACTAGCTCCAACTCGCTTTTACTGTGAAAACTTCAGGAACTTCAAACAGGCTCTAGGAAACAGACTGACAAAATTGAGATAAAGTTTCACCTGCCACCCATTCCTTTTTTGCGAGATGAACGAACGTCACTCCACATGCTCATTTCTGAGAGATAAGTGTGTGTAAAAGCCGTCTTTCACCTAGCTTCTGAGGAACACAGTTTCATTTCATTTGAAATATTCACTGCATCCATATATATTGGGATTTAGTATCTCCAACTCGGATTTACAGTGAAAACTGCAGAAACTTCAAACCGTAACTAGGAAACAGACTGAGAAACCAGACAAAAATTTTCCCCTGCAATCAGTTCCCCTTGTGCTAGATGAACGAACGTCTCTCCACATGCTCATTTCTGAGAGATAAGTGTGTGTGAAAGCCGTCCTTCACCTAAATATTTGGGAACACAAAGTGACTTTTCAGTTGCAAACTACAATCCATCCATATATATCGGTAGGTACAACCTCCAACTCAGTTTTACAGTGAAAACTGAAGGAACTTCTAACCGGCACTACGAAAAAGACTGAAGAAACACACTTAAGGTTTCTCCTGTGACCCATTCCATTTTTGCTAGATGAACGAACGTCTCTCCACATCCTCAGTTCTTAGAGATAATACTCTGTGAAAGGAGAACTTTAACTAGATTGTAGAGAATACAAAGTTTCTTTCAGTTGCAAACTACACTCCATCCATATATATGGGGAGGTACTAGCTCCAACTCGGTTTTACAGTTAAAACTTCAGGAAATTCAAACCGGCACAAGGAAAAAGATGGAGAAACCAGACTAAAAGTTACACCTGCAACCCGTTCCATTTGTATTAGATTAATGAATGTCTCTCCACAAGCTCAGTTCTGAGAGATAAATTTGTGTGAAAGCTGTCCTTCACCTACCTTGATGGGAACACAGATTCTTTTCGGGTGCAATATACACTGAATCCATATATATGGGGATTTACTAGCCCCAACTCGGATTTACGGAAAAAACTGCAGGAACTTCAATCCATCACTAGGAATCAGACTGAGAAACAAGAGTAAAACTTCTCCTGCAACTCGTTCATTTTGTGCTAGATGAACGAACTTCTCTTTAAATGCTCAGTTCTTAGAGATAAGTGTGTGTGAAAGCCGCCCTTCACCTACCTTCTAGGGAATAGAATATTTCTTTTCTGTTGCAAACTACACTCCATCCATATAAATGGGGAGGTACAAGCTCCAACTCGGTTTTACAGTGAAACCTGCAGGAACTTCAAACCGGTACTAGGAAACAGACTGATAAACAAGAAAAAAGTTTCTCCTGCAAACCTTCACATTTGTCCTAAATGAACGAATGTCTCTCCACATGCTCATTTCAGAGAAATAATTGCGAGTGAAAGCCGTCTTTCCACTAGCTTGTTGGGAACACAAAGTTTCTTTTCAGGTGCAAACTAAACTCCATTCATATACATTGCTGGGTACAAGCTCCAACTCGGTATTACAGTGAGAACTGAAGGAACTTCAAATCGGCACTAGGAAACTGACTGAGAAAACACAGATAAACTTTCTCCTGCAACACTTTCATATGTGCAAGACGAACGAAACTCTCTCAACATGCTCAGTTCTGAGAGATGAATGTGTGTGAAAGCCGTCCTTCAACTAGCTTCTTGGGAACATAAAGTTTCTTTTCAGTTGCAAACTGAGGTCCATCCATATATATGGGTAGGTACTACCTCCAACTAGTATTTACAGTGAAAACTGCAGGATATTCAAAGCGGCACTAGGAAACAGACTGAAAAACCAGACAAAAATTTTCTCCTGCAAACATTTCCTTTTGTGCTAGATGAACCTAAATCCCCCACATGCTCAGTTCTGAGAGATAAATGTGTGTGAAAGCCGTCCTTCACCTAGCTTGTTGGGAACACAATTTCTTTTCATTTGCAAAATTCACTGCATCACTATATATGGGGATTTCCTAGCACCAACACGGATTTACAGTTAAAACTGCAGGAACTTCTAAACGTCACTAGGAATCAGCCTGAGAAACAAGAGTAGAACTTCCCCTGCAAACCTTTCCTATTGTGCTAGATGAACGAATGTCTCTCCACTTGCTCAGTTCTGAGAGATAAGTGTGTGTGAAAGCCGTCCTTCTTCTAGCTTGTTGAGAACACAAACTTTCTTCTCAGTTGCAAACTACATTCCATCCATATATATGGAAATGTACAATCTCCAACTCGGTATTACAGTGGAACCTGCAGGATCTTCAAAATGTATAAGGAAATTGGATGAGAATCCACACTAAATGTTTCTCCTGCAAACCGTTCCCTTTTTGCTAGATGAACGAAAGTCTCTCCACATGCTCATTTCTGAGAGATAAGTGTGTGTGAATTCCGTACTTCTCCTAGCTTGTTGGGAACACAAAGTTTCTATTCAGATACAAAATACAATCCATCAATTTACATGGGTAGGATCTAGGTCCAAATGGATATTACAGTGACAACTGAAGGATCTTCAAACCGGCACTAGGAAACAGACTGAGAAACCAGACAAATAGTATCCCCTGCCATCCGTTCCCTTGTACTAGATGAACGAACGTCTCTCCACATGCTCATTTCTGAGAGATAAGTGTGTGTAAAAGCCGTCTTTCACCTATCTTCTGAAGAACACAGTTTCTTTTCATTTGCAATATACACTGCATCCATATATATTGGGATTTAGTATCTCCAACTCGGATTTACAGTGAAAACTGCAGGAACTTCAAACCGTAGCTAGGAAACAGACTGAGAAACCAGACAAAAATTTTCCCCTGCAACCAGTTCCCCTTGTGCTAGATGAACGAACGTCTCTCCACATGCTCATTTCTGAGAGATAAGTGTGTGTGAAAGCCGTCCTTCACCTAAATATTTGGGAACACAAAGTGACTTTTCAGTTGCAAACTACAATCCATCCATATATATGGGTAGGTACAACCTCCAACTCAGTTTTACAGTGAAAACTGCAGGAACTTCAAACCGGCACTACGAAACTGACTGAAGAAACACACTTAAGGTTTCTCCTGTGACCCATTCCATTTTTGCTAGATGAACGAACGTCTCTCCACATCCTCAGTTCTTAG
Source organism: Camelus ferus (assembly GCF_009834535.1). Lineage (NCBI taxonomy): Eukaryota > Metazoa > Chordata > Mammalia > Artiodactyla > Camelidae > Camelus > Camelus ferus. The sequence continues at coordinate 4,307,758 of NC_045704.1, forward strand.
AGATAATACTGTGTGAAAGGAGAACTTTAACTAGATTGTAGAGAATACAAAGATTCTTTCAGTTGCAAATTACACTCCATCCATGTATATGGGGAGGTACTAGCTCCAACTCGGTTTTACAGTAAAAACTTCAGGAAATTCAAACCGGCACAAGGAAAAAGACTGAGAAACCAGACTAAAAGTTACCCCTGCAACCCGTTCCATTTGTATTAGATTAATGAATGTCTCTCCACAAGCTCAGTTCTGAGAGATAAATTTGTGTGAAAGCTGTCCTTCACCTACCTTGATGGGAACACAGATTCTTTTCGGGTGCAATATACACTGAATCCATATATATGGGGATTTACTAGCCCCAACTCGGATTTACGGAAAAAACTGCAGGAACTTCAATCCATCACTAGGAAACAGACTGAGAAACAAGAGTAAAACTTCTCCTGCAACTCGTTCATTTTGTGCTAGATGAACGAACTTCTCTTTAAATGCTCAGTTCTGAGAGATAAGTGTGTGTGAAAGCCGTCCTTTACCTAAATATTTGGGAACACAAAGTGTCTTTTCAGTTGCAAACTACACTCCATCCATATATATGGGTATGTACTAGCTGAAACTAGGTTTAACATTAAAAACTGCAGGAACTTCAATCCGTAACTAGGAAATAGACTGAGAAAGAAGAGTAAAAATTCTCCAGCAACCCGTTCCTTTTGTGCTAGATGAACGAACTTCTCTCTAAATGCTCAGTTCTAAGAGATAAGGGTGTGTGAAAGCCGTCCTTCTCCTTCCATGTTGGGAAAACAGAGTCCTTTTCAGTTGCAAACTACACTCCATCCATATATACGCTTAGGTTCTAGCTCCATCTCTGTATTTCAGTGACAACTGAAAGTACTTCAAACCGGCACTAGGAAACAGAATGAGAAACCAGACAAAAAAGTTTAAACTGCCACACGTTCCCTTTGTTCTAGGTGAACGATCGTTTCTCAACATGCTCAGTTCTGAGACATAAGTGTGTGTGCAAGCCGTACTTCACATAGCTTGTTGGGAAAACAGATTTTCTTTTCAGTTGCAAAGAACAATCCATCCATATATATGGGGAGGTACTAGCTCCAACTCGGTTTTACAGTGAAAACTGCAGGAAATTCAAAACGGCACTAGAAAACAGACTGAGAAAACCAGAGTAAAATTTCCCCTGCAAAGAGTTCCCTTTGTGATAGATGAACGAAAGTCTCTCCACTTGCTCAGTTCTGAATGATTATTGTGTGTTAAAGCCGCCCATCATCTACCTTCTAGGGAATAGAAAGTTTCTTTTAATTTGCAAACTACACTCCATCCATATAAATGGGGAGGTGCTAGTTCCAACTCGGATTTACAGTGAAAACTGCAGGAAATTCAAACTGTCACTAGGAAATAGACTGAGAAACAAGTGTAAAGTTTCTCCTGCAACCCGTTCCCTTTGTGCTAGATGAACGAACTTCTCTCCACATAATCAGTTCTGAGAGTTAAGTGTCTGTGAAAGCCGTCCTTAATCTTGCTTGTTGGGAACACAGAGTTTCTTTTCAGTTGGTAACTACAAACCATCCGTATATATGGGGAGGTTCTAGATCCAACTCGGTTTTACAGTGAAAACTGCAGGAAATTCAAACCGGCACATGGAAAAAGACGGAGAAACCAGACTAAATGTTACCCCTCCACCCCTTTCCATTTGTGTTAGATTAATGAATGTCTCTCCACAAGCTCAGTTCTGAGAGATATATTTGTGTGAAAGCTGTCCTTCACCTATCTTGATGGGAACACAGATTCTTTTCGGGTGCAAAACACACTGAATCCATATATATGGGGATTTACTAGCCACAACTCGGACTTACAGTGAAAACTGCAGGAACTTCAATCCGTCACTAGGAAACAGACTGATAAACAAGAAAAAAGTTTCTCCTGCAAACCTTCACCTTTGTCCTAGATGAACGAACGTCTCTCCACATGCTCATTTCAGACAGATAATTGCGAGTGAAAGCCGTCTTTCCTCTAGCTTGTTGGGAACACAAAGTTTCTTTTCAGTTGCAAACTACACTCCATTCATATACATGGCTGGGTACAAGCTCCAACTCGGTATTACAGTGAGAACTGAAGGAACTTCAAATCGGCACTAGGAAACTGACTGAGAAACCACAGATAAAGTTTCTCCTGCAACACTTTAATTGTGCAAGATGAACGAACCTCTCTCCACATGCTCAGTTCTGAGAGATGAATGTGTGTGAAAGCCGTCCTTCAACTAGCTTCTTGGGAACATAAAGTTTCTTTTCAGTTGCAAACTGTGGTCAATCAATATATATGGGTATGTACTACCTCCAAGTAGTATTTACAGTGAAAACTGCAGGATATTCAAAACGGCACTATGAAACAGACTGAGAAACCAGACAAAAAGTTTCCCCTGCAACCATTTCCCTTTGTGCTAGATGAACGAAAGTCTCCCCACATGCTCAGTTCTGAGAGATAAATGTGTGTGAAAGCCGTCCTTCACCTAGCTTGTTGGGAACACAATTTCTTTTCATTTGCAATATACACTGCATCATTATATATGGGGATTTCCTAGCACCAACTCGGATTTACAGTGAAAACTGCAGGAACTTCTAACCGTCACTAGGAAACAGCCTGAGAAACAACAGCAGAACTTCACCTGCAACCCTTTCCTATTGTGCTAGATGAACGAATGTCTCTCCACTTGCTCAGTTCTGAGAGATAAGTGTGTGTGAAAGCCGTCCTTCTTCTAGCTTGTTGAGAACACAAAGCTTCTTCTCAGTTGCAAACTACATTGCATCCATATATATGGAAATGTACAATCTCCAACTCGGTATTACAGTGGAAACTGCAGGATCTTCAAAATGCAGAAGGAAACAGGCTGAGAATCCACACTAAATGTTTCTCCTGCAAACCGTTCCCTTTGTGCTAGATGAATGAACGTCTCTCCACATGCTCATTTCTGAGAGATAAGTGTGTGTGAATTCCGTCCTTCCCCTAGCTTGTTGGGAACACAAAGTTTCTTTTCAGTTACAAAATACAATCCATCAATTTACATGGGTAGGCTCTAGGTCCAAATGGATATTACAGTGACAACTGAAGGAACTTCAAACCGGCACTAGGAAACCGACTGAGAAACCAGACAAATACTTTCTCATGCGAACATTTCCCTTTGTGCTAGATGAACGAAAGACTCCCCACATGCTCAGTTCTGAGAGATAAATGTGTGTGAAAGCCGTCCTTCACCTAGCTAGTTTTGGGAACACAATTTCATTTCATTTGCAAAATACACTGCATCCATATATATGGGGATTTTCTAGCACCAACTCGAATTTACAGTGAAAACTGCAGGAACTTCTAAACGTCACTAGGAAACAGCCTGAGAAACAAGAGTAAAACTTCCCCTGCATCCCTTTCCTATTGTGCTAGATGAACGAACGTCTCTACACTTGCTCAGTTCTGAGAGATAAGTGTGTGTGAAAGCCATCCTTTACCTAAATATTTGGGAACACAAAGTGTCTTTTCAGTTGCAAACTACACTCCATCCATATATATGGGTATGTACTAGCTGAAACTAGGTTTAACATTAAAAACTGCAGGAACTTCAATCCGTAACTAGGAAATAGACTGAGAAAGAAGAGTAAAAATTCTCCAGCAACCCGTTCCTTTTGTGCTAGATGAACGAACTTCTCTCTAAATGCTCAGTTCTAAGAGATAAGGGTGTGTGAAAGCCGTCCTTCTCCTTCCATGTTGGGAAAACAGAGTCCTTTTCAGTTGCAAACTACACTCCATCCATATATACGCTTAGGTTCTAGCTCCATCTCTGTATTTCAGTGACAACTGAAAGTACTTCAAACCGGCACTAGGAAACAGAATGAGAAACCAGACAAAAAAGTTTAAACTGCCACACGTTCCCTTTGTTCTAGGTGAACGATCGTTTCTCAACATGCTCAGTTCTGAGACATAAGTGTGTGTGCAAGCCGTACTTCACATAGCTTGTTGGGAAACAGATTTTCTTTTCAGTTGCAAAGAACAATCCATCCATATATATGGGGAGGTACTAGCTCAACTCGGTTTTACAGTGAAAACTGCAGGAAATTCAAAACGTCACTAGAAAACAGACTGAGAAACCAGAGTAAAATTTCCCCTGCAAAGAGTTCCCTTTGTGATAGATGAACGAAAGTCTCTCCACTTGCTCAGTTCTGAATGATTATTGTGTGTTAAAGCCGCCCATCATCTACCTTCTAGGGAATAGAAAGTTTCTTTTAATTTGCAAACTACACTCCATCCATATAAATGGGGAGGTGCTAGTTCCAACTCGGATTTACAGTGAAAACTGCAGGAATTCAAACTGTCACTAGGAAATAGACTGAGAAACAAGTGTAAAGTTTCTCCTGCAACCCGTTCCCTTTGTGCTAGATGAACGAACTTCTCTCCACATAATCAGTTCTGAGAGTTAAGTGTCTGTGAAAGCCGTCCTTAATCTTGCTTGTTGGGAACACAGAGTTTCTTTTCAGTTGCTAACTACAAACCATCCGTATATATGGGGAGGTTCTAGATCCAACTCGGTTTTACAGTGAAAAATGCAGGAAATTCAAACCGGCACATGGAAAAAAGACGGAGAAACCAGACTAAAAGTTACCCCTGCACCCCTTTCCATTTGTGTTAGATTAATGAATGTCTCTCCACAAGCTCAGTTCTGAGAGATATATTTGTGTGAAAGCTGTCCTTCACCTATCTTGATGGGAACACAGATTCTTTTCGGGTGCAAAACACACTGAATCCATATATATGGGGATTTACTAGCCCCAACTCGGACTTACAGTGAAAACTGCAGGAACTTCAATCCGTCAATAGGAAACAGACTGAGAAACAAGAGTAAAAGTTTCTCCTGCAACTCGTTCACTTTGTGCTAGATGAACGAACTTCTCTCTAAATGCTCAGTTCTGAGAGATAAGTGTGTGTGAAAGCCGTCCTTCCCCTACCTTCTAGGGAATAGAATATTTCTTTTCTGTTGCAAACTACACTCCATCCATATAAATGGGGAGGTACAAGCTCCAACTCGGTTTTACAGTGAAACCTGCAGGAACTTTAAACCGGTACTAGGAAACAGACTGAGAAACAAGAAAAAAGTTTCTCCTGCAAACCTTCACCTTTGTCATAGATGAACGAACGTCTCTCCACATGCTCATTTCAGACAGATAATTTCAAGTGAAGCCGTCTTTCCTCTAGCTTGTTGGGAACACAAAGTTTCTTTTCAGTTGAAAACTACACTCCATTCATATACATGGCTGGGTACAAGCTCCAACTCGGTATTACAGTGAGAACTGAAGGAACTTCAAATCGGCACTAGGAAACTGACTGAGAAACCACAGATAAAGTTTCTCCTGCAACACTTTAATTGTGCAAGATGAACGAACCTCTCTCCACATGCTCAGTTCTGAGAGATGAATGTGTGTGAAAGCCGTCCTTCAACTAGCTTCTTGGGAACATAAAGTTTCTTTTCAGTAGCAACTGAGGTCAATCAATATATATGGGTATGTACTAACTCCAACTAGTATTTACAGTGAAAACTGCAGGATATTCAAAACGGCACTATGAAACAGACTGAGAAACGAGACAAAAAGTTTCCCCTGCAAACATTTCCCTTTGTGCTAGATGAACGAAAGTCTCCCCACATGCTCAGATCTGAGAGATAAATGTGTGTGAAAGCCGTCCTTCACCTAGCTTGTTGGGAACACAATTTCTTTTCATTTGCAATATACACTGCATCATTATATATGGGGATTTCCTAGCACCAACTCGGATTTACAGTGAAAACTGCAGGAACTTCTAACCGTCACGAGGAAACAGCCTGAGAAACAAGAGCAGAACTTCTCCTGCAATCCTTTCCTATTGTGCTAGATGAACGAATGTCCCTCCACTTGCTCAGTTCTGAGAGATAAGTGTGTGTGAAAGCCGTCCTTCTTCTAGCTTGTTGAGAACACAAACTTTCTTCACAGTTGCAAATTACACTCCATCCATATATATGGAAATGTACAATCTCCAACTCGGTATTACAGTGGAAACTGCAGGATCTTCAAAATGCAGAAGGAAACAGGCTGAGAATCCACACTAAATGTTTCTCCTGCAAACCGTTCGCTTTTTGCTAGATGAACGAACGTCTCTCCACATGCTCATTTCTGAGAGATAAGTGTGTGTGTATTCCGTCCTTCTCCTAGCTTGTTGGGAACACAAAGATTCTTTTCAGTTACAAAATACAATCCATCAATTTATATGGGTAGGCTCTAGGTCCAAATGGATATTACAGTGACAACTGAAGGAACTTCAAACTGGCACTAGGAAACAGACTGAGAAAACCTGACAAATAGTTCCCCCTGCCATCCGTTCCCTATGTACTAGATGAACGAAAGTCTCCCCACATGCTCATTTCTGAGAGATAATTGTGTGTGAAAGCCGTCCTTCACGTTGCTTGTTGGGAACACAGAGTTTCTTTTCAGTTGCAAACTACAAAAGCTTACATATATATGGGGAGGTATTAGCTCCAAATAATTTTTACAGTGAAACCTGCAGGAACTTCAAACCGGCACTAGGAAACATTCTGAGAAACTGAAGATAAAGTTTCTCCTGCAACCCATTCCTTTTTTGCGAGATGAACGAACGTCACTCCACATGATCATTTCTGAGAGATAAGTGGGTGTAAAAGCCTTCTTTCACCTAGCTTCTGAGGAACACAATTTCTTTTCAGTTGCAAATTACACTGCATCCATATATATTGGGATTTACTAGCTACAAATCGGATTTACATTGAAAACTGCAAGAAACTCAAACCGTCACTAGGAAAGAGACTGAGATACCAGACAAAAATTTCCCCTGCAACCTATTCCCTTTGTGCTAGATAACGAACGTCTCTCCACATGCTCATTTCAGAGAGATAAGTGTGTGTAAATGCCGTCTTTCACCTTGTTGGGAACACAGAGTTTCTTTTCAGTTGCAAAATACACACCATACTTATATATGGGGAGGTATAAGCTCGAAATAATTTTTACATTGAAAACTGCAGGAACTTCAAACCAGCACTAGGAAACAGACTGAGAAACCAGACAAAAATTTCCCTGCAACCAGTACACTTTGTGCTAGATTAACGAACGTCTCTCCACATGACCAGTTCTGAGAATTATGTGTGTGTAAAAGCCGTCTTTCACCTAGCTTGTTGGGAACACAAAGTTTCTTTCAGTTACAAATTAACTCCATCCATATATATGGGGAGGTACTAGCTCCAACTCGCTTTTACTGTGAAAACTTCAGGAACTTCAAACAGGCTCTAGGAAACAGACTGACAAAATTGAGATAAAGTTTCACCTGCCACCCATTCCTTTTTTGCGAGATGAACGAACGTCACTCCACATGCTCATTTCTGAGAGATAAGTGTGTGTAAAAGCCGTCTTTCACCTAGCTTCTGAGGAACACAGTTTCATTTCATTTGAAATATTCACTGCATCCATATATATTGGGATTTAGTATCTCCAACTCGGATTTACAGTGAAAACTGCAGAAACTTCAAACCGTAACTAGGAAACAGACTGAGAAACCAGACAAAAATTTTCCCCTGCAATCAGTTCCCCTTGTGCTAGATGAACGAACGTCTCTCCACATGCTCATTTCTGAGAGATAAGTGTGTGTGAAAGCCGTCCTTCACCTAAATATTTGGGAACACAAAGTGACTTTTCAGTTGCAAACTACAATCCATCCATATATATCGGTAGGTACAACCTCCAACTCAGTTTTACAGTGAAAACTGAAGGAACTTCTAACCGGCACTACGAAAAAGACTGAAGAAACACACTTAAGGTTTCTCCTGTGACCCATTCCATTTTTGCTAGATGAACGAACGTCTCTCCACATCCTCAGTTCTTAGAGATAATACTCTGTGAAAGGAGAACTTTAACTAGATTGTAGAGAATACAAAGTTTCTTTCAGTTGCAAACTACACTCCATCCATATATATGGGGAGGTACTAGCTCCAACTCGGTTTTACAGTTAAAACTTCAGGAAATTCAAACCGGCACAAGGAAAAAGATGGAGAAACCAGACTAAAAGTTACACCTGCAACCCGTTCCATTTGTATTAGATTAATGAATGTCTCTCCACAAGCTCAGTTCTGAGAGATAAATTTGTGTGAAAGCTGTCCTTCACCTACCTTGATGGGAACACAGATTCTTTTCGGGTGCAATATACACTGAATCCATATATATGGGGATTTACTAGCCCCAACTCGGATTTACGGAAAAAACTGCAGGAACTTCAATCCATCACTAGGAATCAGACTGAGAAACAAGAGTAAAACTTCTCCTGCAACTCGTTCATTTTGTGCTAGATGAACGAACTTCTCTTTAAATGCTCAGTTCTTAGAGATAAGTGTGTGTGAAAGCCGCCCTTCACCTACCTTCTAGGGAATAGAATATTTCTTTTCTGTTGCAAACTACACTCCATCCATATAAATGGGGAGGTACAAGCTCCAACTCGGTTTTACAGTGAAACCTGCAGGAACTTCAAACCGGTACTAGGAAACAGACTGATAAACAAGAAAAAAGTTTCTCCTGCAAACCTTCACATTTGTCCTAAATGAACGAATGTCTCTCCACATGCTCATTTCAGAGAAATAATTGCGAGTGAAAGCCGTCTTTCCACTAGCTTGTTGGGAACACAAAGTTTCTTTTCAGGTGCAAACTAAACTCCATTCATATACATTGCTGGGTACAAGCTCCAACTCGGTATTACAGTGAGAACTGAAGGAACTTCAAATCGGCACTAGGAAACTGACTGAGAAAACACAGATAAACTTTCTCCTGCAACACTTTCATATGTGCAAGACGAACGAAACTCTCTCAACATGCTCAGTTCTGAGAGATGAATGTGTGTGAAAGCCGTCCTTCAACTAGCTTCTTGGGAACATAAAGTTTCTTTTCAGTTGCAAACTGAGGTCCATCCATATATATGGGTAGGTACTACCTCCAACTAGTATTTACAGTGAAAACTGCAGGATATTCAAAGCGGCACTAGGAAACAGACTGAAAAACCAGACAAAAATTTTCTCCTGCAAACATTTCCTTTTGTGCTAGATGAACCTAAATCCCCCACATGCTCAGTTCTGAGAGATAAATGTGTGTGAAAGCCGTCCTTCACCTAGCTTGTTGGGAACACAATTTCTTTTCATTTGCAAAATTCACTGCATCACTATATATGGGGATTTCCTAGCACCAACACGGATTTACAGTTAAAACTGCAGGAACTTCTAAACGTCACTAGGAATCAGCCTGAGAAACAAGAGTAGAACTTCCCCTGCAAACCTTTCCTATTGTGCTAGATGAACGAATGTCTCTCCACTTGCTCAGTTCTGAGAGATAAGTGTGTGTGAAAGCCGTCCTTCTTCTAGCTTGTTGAGAACACAAACTTTCTTCTCAGTTGCAAACTACATTCCATCCATATATATGGAAATGTACAATCTCCAACTCGGTATTACAGTGGAACCTGCAGGATCTTCAAAATGTATAAGGAAATTGGATGAGAATCCACACTAAATGTTTCTCCTGCAAACCGTTCCCTTTTTGCTAGATGAACGAAAGTCTCTCCACATGCTCATTTCTGAGAGATAAGTGTGTGTGAATTCCGTACTTCTCCTAGCTTGTTGGGAACACAAAGTTTCTATTCAGATACAAAATACAATCCATCAATTTACATGGGTAGGATCTAGGTCCAAATGGATATTACAGTGACAACTGAAGGATCTTCAAACCGGCACTAGGAAACAGACTGAGAAACCAGACAAATAGTATCCCCTGCCATCCGTTCCCTTTGTACTAGATGAACGAACGTCTCTCCACATGCTCATTTCTGAGAGATAAGTGTGTGTAAAAGCCGTCTTTCACCTATCTTCTGAAGAACACAGTTTCTTTTCATTTGCAATATACACTGCATCCATATATATTGGGATTTAGTATCTCCAACTCGGATTTACAGTGAAAACTGCAGGAACTTCAAACCGTAGCTAGGAAACAGACTGAGAAACCAGACAAAAATTTTCCCCTGCAACCAGTTCCCCTTGTGCTAGATGAACGAACGTCTCTCCACATGCTCATTTCTGAGAGATAAGTGTGTGTGAAAGCCGTCCTTCACCTAAATATTTGGGAACACAAAGTGACTTTTCAGTTGCAAACTACAATCCATCCATATATATGGGTAGGTACAACCTCCAACTCAGTTTTACAGTGAAAACTGCAGGAACTTCAAACCGGCACTACGAAACTGACTGAAGAAACACACTTAAGGTTTCTCCTGTGACCCATTCCATTTTTGCTAGATGAACGAACGTCTCTCCACATCCTCAGTTCTTAGAGATAATACTGTGTGAAAGGAGAACTTTAACTAGATTGTAGAGAATACAAAGATTCTTTCAGTTGCAAATTACACTCCATCCATGTATATGGGGAGGTACTAGCTCCAACTCGGTTTTACAGTAAAAACTTCAGGAAATTCAAACCGGCACAAGGAAAAAGACTGAGAAACCAGACTAAAAGTTACCCCTGCAACCCGTTCCATTTGTATTAGATTAATGAATGTCTCTCCACAAGCTCAGTTCTGAGAGATAAATTTGTGTGAAAGCTGTCCTTCACCTACCTTGATGGGAACACAGATTCTTTTCGGGTGCAATATACACTGAATCCATATATATGGGGATTTACTAGCCCCAACTCGGATTTACGGAAAAAACTGCAGGAACTTCAATCCATCACTAGGAAACAGACTGAGAAACAAGAGTAAAACTTCTCCTGCAACTCGTTCATTTTGTGCTAGATGAACGAACTTCTCTTTAAATGCTCAGTTCTGAGAGATAAGTGTGTGTGAAAGCCGTCCTTTACCTAAATATTTGGGAACACAAAGTGTCTTTTCAGTTGCAAACTACACTCCATCCATATATATGGGTATGTACTAGCTGAAACTAGGTTTAACATTAAAAACTGCAGGAACTTCAATCCGTAACTAGGAAATAGACTGAGAAAGAAGAGTAAAAATTCTCCAGCAACCCGTTCCTTTTGTGCTAGATGAACGAACTTCTCTCTAAATGCTCAGTTCTAAGAGATAAGGGTGTGTGAAAGCCGTCCTTCTCCTTCCATGTTGGGAAAACAGAGTCCTTTTCAGTTGCAAACTACACTCCATCCATATATACGCTTAGGTTCTAGCTCCATCTCTGTATTTCAGTGACAACTGAAAGTACTTCAAACCGGCACTAGGAAACAGAATGAGAAACCAGACAAAAAAGTTTAAACTGCCACACGTTCCCTTTGTTCTAGGTGAACGATCGTTTCTCAACATGCTCAGTTCTGAGACATAAGTGTGTGTGCAAGCCGTACTTCACATAGCTTGTTGGGAAAACAGATTTTCTTTTCAGTTGCAAAGAACAATCCATCCATATATATGGGGAGGTACTAGCTCCAACTCGGTTTTACAGTGAAAACTGCAGGAAATTCAAAACGGCACTAGAAAACAGACTGAGAAACCAGAGTAAAATTTCCCCTGCAAAGAGTTCCCTTTGTGATAGATGAACGAAAGTCTCTCCACTTGCTCAGTTCTGAATGATTATTGTGTGTTAAAGCCGCCCATCATCTACCTTCTAGGGAATAGAAAGTTTCTTTTAATTTGCAAACTACACTCCATCCATATAAATGGGGAGGTGCTAGTTCCAACTCGGATTTACAGTGAAAACTGCAGGAAATTCAAACTGTCACTAGGAAATAGACTGAGAAACAAGTGTAAAGTTTCTCCTGCAACCCGTTCCCTTTGTGCTAGATGAACGAACTTCTCTCCACATAATCAGTTCTGAGAGTTAAGTGTCTGTGAAAGCCGTCCTTAATCTTGCTTGTTGGGAACACAGAGTTTCTTTTCAGTTGGTAACTACAAACCATCCGTATATATGGGGAGGTTCTAGATCCAACTCGGTTTTACAGTGAAAACTGCAGGAAATTCAAACCGGCACATGGAAAAAGACGGAGAAACCAGACTAAATGTTACCCCTCCACCCCTTTCCATTTGTGTTAGATTAATGAATGTCTCTCCACAAGCTCAGTTCTGAGAGATATATTTGTGTGAAAGCTGTCCTTCACCTATCTTGATGGGAACACAGATTCTTTTCGGGTGCAAAACACACTGAATCCATATATATGGGGATTTACTAGCCACAACTCGGACTTACAGTGAAAACTGCAGGAACTTCAATCCGTCACTAGGAAACAGACTGATAAACAAGAAAAAAGTTTCTCCTGCAAACCTTCACCTTTGTCCTAGATGAACGAACGTCTCTCCACATGCTCATTTCAGACAGATAATTGCGAGTGAAAGCCGTCTTTCCTCTAGCTTGTTGGGAACACAAAGTTTCTTTTCAGTTGCAAACTACACTCCATTCATATACATGGCTGGGTACAAGCTCCAACTCGGTATTACAGTGAGAACTGAAGGAACTTCAAATCGGCACTAGGAAACTGACTGAGAAACCACAGATAAAGTTTCTCCTGCAACACTTTAATTGTGCAAGATGAACGAACCTCTCTCCACATGCTCAGTTCTGAGAGATGAATGTGTGTGAAAGCCGTCCTTCAACTAGCTTCTTGGGAACATAAAGTTTCTTTTCAGTTGCAAACTGTGGTCAATCAATATATATGGGTATGTACTACCTCCAAGTAGTATTTACAGTGAAAACTGCAGGATATTCAAAACGGCACTATGAAACAGACTGAGAAACCAGACAAAAAGTTTCCCCTGCAACCATTTCCCTTTGTGCTAGATGAACGAAAGTCTCCCCACATGCTCAGTTCTGAGAGATAAATGTGTGTGAAAGCCGTCCTTCACCTAGCTTGTTGGGAACACAATTTCTTTTCATTTGCAATATACACTGCATCATTATATATGGGGATTTCCTAGCACCAACTCGGATTTACAGTGAAAACTGCAGGAACTTCTAACCGTCACTAGGAAACAGCCTGAGAAACAACAGCAGAACTTCACCTGCAACCCTTTCCTATTGTGCTAGATGAACGAATGTCTCTCCACTTGCTCAGTTCTGAGAGATAAGTGTGTGTGAAAGCCGTCCTTCTTCTAGCTTGTTGAGAACACAAAGCTTCTTCTCAGTTGCAAACTACATTGCATCCATATATATGGAAATGTACAATCTCCAACTCGGTATTACAGTGGAAACTGCAGGATCTTCAAAATGCAGAAGGAAACAGGCTGAGAATCCACACTAAATGTTTCTCCTGCAAACCGTTCCCTTTGTGCTAGATGAATGAACGTCTCTCCACATGCTCATTTCTGAGAGATAAGTGTGTGTGAATTCCGTCCTTCCCCTAGCTTGTTGGGAACACAAAGTTTCTTTTCAGTTACAAAATACAATCCATCAATTTACATGGGTAGGCTCTAGGTCCAAATGGATATTACAGTGACAACTGAAGGAACTTCAAACCGGCACTAGGAAACCGACTGAGAAACCAGACAAATACTTTCTCATGCGAACATTTCCCTTTGTGCTAGATGAACGAAAGACTCCCCACATGCTCAGTTCTGAGAGATAAATGTGTGTGAAAGCCGTCCTTCACCTAGCTAGTTTTGGGAACACAATTTCATTTCATTTGCAAAATACACTGCATCCATATATATGGGGATTTTCTAGCACCAACTCGAATTTACAGTGAAAACTGCAGGAACTTCTAAACGTCACTAGGAAACAGCCTGAGAAACAAGAGTAAAACTTCCCCTGCATCCCTTTCCTATTGTGCTAGATGAACGAACGTCTCTACACTTGCTCAGTTCTGAGAGATAAGTGTGTGTGAAAGCCATCCTTTACCTAAATATTTGGGAACACAAAGTGTCTTTTCAGTTGCAAACTACACTCCATCCATATATATGGGTATGTACTAGCTGAAACTAGGTTTAACATTAAAAACTGCAGGAACTTCAATCCGTAACTAGGAAATAGACTGAGAAAGAAGAGTAAAAATTCTCCAGCAACCCGTTCCTTTTGTGCTAGATGAACGAACTTCTCTCTAAATGCTCAGTTCTAAGAGATAAGGGTGTGTGAAAGCCGTCCTTCTCCTTCCATGTTGGGAAAACAGAGTCCTTTTCAGTTGCAAACTACACTCCATCCATATATACGCTTAGGTTCTAGCTCCATCTCTGTATTTCAGTGACAACTGAAAGTACTTCAAACCGGCACTAGGAAACAGAATGAGAAACCAGACAAAAAAGTTTAAACTGCCACACGTTCCCTTTGTTCTAGGTGAACGATCGTTTCTCAACATGCTCAGTTCTGAGACATAAGTGTGTGTGCAAGCCGTACTTCACATAGCTTGTTGGGAAAACAGATTTTCTTTTCAGTTGCAAAGAACAATCCATCCATATATATGGGGAGGTACTAGCTCCAACTCGGTTTTACAGTGAAAACTGCAGGAAATTCAAAACGTCACTAGAAAACAGACTGAGAAACCAGAGTAAAATTTCCCCTGCAAAGAGTTCCCTTTGTGATAGATGAACGAAAGTCTCTCCACTTGCTCAGTTCTGAATGATTATTGTGTGTTAAAGCCGCCCATCATCTACCTTCTAGGGAATAGAAAGTTTCTTTTAATTTGCAAACTACACTCCATCCATATAAATGGGGAGGTGCTAGTTCCAACTCGGATTTACAGTGAAAACTGCAGGAAATTCAAACTGTCACTAGGAAATAGACTGAGAAACAAGTGTAAAGTTTCTCCTGCAACCCGTTCCCTTTGTGCTAGATGAACGAACTTCTCTCCACATAATCAGTTCTGAGAGTTAAGTGTCTGTGAAAGCCGTCCTTAATCTTGCTTGTTGGGAACACAGAGTTTCTTTTCAGTTGCTAACTACAAACCATCCGTATATATGGGGAGGTTCTAGATCCAACTCGGTTTTACAGTGAAAAATGCAGGAAATTCAAACCGGCACATGGAAAAAGACGGAGAAACCAGACTAAAAGTTACCCCTGCACCCCTTTCCATTTGTGTTAGATTAATGAATGTCTCTCCACAAGCTCAGTTCTGAGAGATATATTTGTGTGAAAGCTGTCCTTCACCTATCTTGATGGGAACACAGATTCTTTTCGGGTGCAAAACACACTGAATCCATATATATGGGGATTTACTAGCCCCAACTCGGACTTACAGTGAAAACTGCAGGAACTTCAATCCGTCAATAGGAAACAGACTGAGAAACAAGAGTAAAATTTCTCCTGCAACTCGTTCATTTTGTGCTAGATGAACGAACTTCTCTCTAAATGCTCAGTTCTGAGAGATAAGTGTGTGTGAAAGCCGCCCTTCCCCTACCTTCTAGGGAATAGAATATTTCTTTTCTGTTGCAAACTACACTCCATCCATATAAATGGGGAGGTACAAGCTCCAACTCGGTTTTACAGTGAAACCTGCAGGAACTTTAAACCGGTACTAGGAAACAGACTGATAAACAAGAAAAAAGTTTCTCCTGCAAACCTTCACCTTTGTCATAGATGAACGAACGTCTCTCCACATGCTCATTTCAGACAGATAATTTCAAGTGAAAGCCGTCTTTCCTCTAGCTTGTTGGGAACACAAAGTTTCTTTTCAGTTGAAAACTACACTCCATTCATATACATGGCTGGGTACAAGCTCCAACTCGGTATTACAGTGAGAACTGAAGGAACTTCAAATCGGCACTAGGAAACTGACTGAGAAACCACAGATAAAGTTTCTCCTGCAACACTTTAATTGTGCAAGATGAACGAACCTCTCTCCACATGCTCAGTTCTGAGAGATGAATGTGTGTGAAAGCCGTCCTTCAACTAGCTTCTTGGGAACATAAAGTTTCTTTTCAGTAGCAAACTGAGGTCAATCAATATATATGGGTATGTACTAACTCCAACTAGTATTTACAGTGAAAACTGCAGGATATTCAAAACGGCACTATGAAACAGACTGAGAAACGAGACAAAAAGTTTCCCCTGCAAACATTTCCCTTTGTGCTAGATGAACGAAAGTCTCCCCACATGCTCAGATCTGAGAGATAAATGTGTGTGAAAGCCGTCCTTCACCTAGCTTGTTGGGAACACAATTTCTTTTCATTTGCAATATACACTGCATCATTATATATGGGGATTTCCTAGCACCAACTCGGATTTACAGTGAAAACTGCAGGAACTTTTAACCGTCACGAGGAAACAGCCTGAGAAACAAGAGCAGAACTTCTCCTGCAATCCTTTCCTATTGTGCTAGATGAACGAATGTCCCTCCACTTGCTCAGTTCTGAGAGATAAGTGTGTGTGAAAGCCGTCCTTCTTCTAGCTTGTTGAGAACACAAACTTTCTTCACAGTTGCAAATTACACTCCATCCATATATATGGAAATGTACAATCTCCAACTCGGTATTACAGTGGAAACTGCAGGATCTTCAAAATGCAGAAGGAAACAGGCTGAGAATCCAGACTAAATGTTTCTCCTGCAAACCGTTCGCTTTTTGCTAGATGAACGAACGTCTCTCCACATGCTCATTTCTGAGAGATAAGTGTGTGTGTATTCCGTCCTTCTCCTAGCTTGTTGGGAACACAAAGATTCTTTTCAGTTACAAAATACAATCCATCAATTTATATGGGTAGGCTCTAGGTCCAAATGGATATTACAGTGACAACTGAAGGAACTTCAAACCGGCACTAGGAAACAGACTGAGAAAACCTGACAAATAGTTCCTCCTGCCATCCGTTCCCTATGTACTAGATGAACGAAAGTCTCCCCACATGCTCATTTCTGAGAGATAATTGTGTGTGAAAGCCGTCCTTCACGTTGCTTGTTGGGAACACAGAGTTTCTTTTCAGTTGCAAACTACAAAAGCTTACATATATATGGGGAGGTATTAGCTCCAAATAATTTTTACAGTGAAACCTGCAGGAACTTCAAACCGGCACTAGGAAACATTCTGAGAAACTGAAGATAAAGTTTCTCCTGCAACCCATTCCTTTTTTGCGAGATGAACGAACGTCACTCCACATGATCATTTCTGAGAGATAAGTGGGTGTAAAAGCCTTCTTTCACCTAGCTTCTGAGGAACACAATTTCTTTTCAGTTGCAAATTACACTGCATCCATATATATTGGGATTTACTAGCTACAAATCGGATTTACATTGAAAACTGCAAGAAACTCAAACCGTCACTAGGAAAGAGACTGAGATACCAGACAAAAATTTCCCCTGCAACCTATTCCCTTTGTGCTAGATAACGAACGTCTCTCCACATGCTCATTTCAGAGAGATAAGTGTGTGTAAATGCCGTCTTTCACCTTGTTGGGAACACAGAGTTTCTTTTCTGTTGCAAAATACACACCATACTTATATATGGGGAGGTATAAGCTCGAAATAATTTTTACATTGAAAACTGCAGGAACTTCAAACCAGCACTAGGAAACAGACTGAGAAACCAGACAAAAATTTCCCTGCAACCAGTACACTTTGTGCTAGATTAACGAACGTCTCTCCACATGACCAGTTCTGAGAATTATGTGTGTGTAAAAGCCGTCTTTCACCTAGCTTGTTGGGAACACAAAGTTTCTTTCAGTTACAAATTAACTCCATCCATATATATGGGGAGGTACTAGCTCCAACTCGCTTTTACTGTGAAAACTTCAGGAACTTCAAACAGGCTCTAGGAAACAGACTGACAAAATTGAGATAAAGTTTCACCTGCCACCCATTCCTTTTTTGCGAGATGAACGAACGTCATTCCACATGCTCATTTCTGAGAGATAAGTGTGTGTAAAAGCCGTCTTTCACCTAGCTTCTGAGGAACACAGTTTCATTTCATTTGAAATATTCACTGCATCCATATATATTGGGATTTAGTATCTCCAACTCGGATTTACAGTGAAAACTGCAGGAACTTCAAACCGTAACTAGGAAACAGACTGAGAAACCAGACAAAAATTTTCCCCTGCAATCAGTTCCCCTTGTGCTAGATGAACGAACGTCTCTCCACATGCTCATTTCTGAGAGATAAGTGTGTGTGAAAGCCGTCCTTCACCTAAATATTTGGGAACACAAAGTGACTTTTCAGTTGCAAACTACAATCCATCCATATATATCGGTAGGTACAACCTCCAACTCAGTTTTACAGTGAAAACTGAAGGAACTTCAAACCGGCACTACGAAAAAGACTGAAGAAACACACTTAAGGTTTCTCCTGTGACCCATTCCATTTTTGCTAGATGAACGAACGTCTCTCCACATCCTCAGTTCTTAGAGATAATACTCTGTGAAAGGAGAACTTTAACTAGATTGTAGAGAATACAAAGTTTCTTTCAGTTGCAAACTACACTCCATCCCTATATATGGGGAGGTACTAGCTCCAACTCGGTTTTACAGTAAAAACTTCAGGAAATTCAAACCGGCACAAGGAAAAAGACTGAGAAACCAGACTAAAAGTTACCCCTGCAACCCGTTCCATTTGTATTAGATTAATGAATGTCTCTCCACAAGCTCAGTTCTGAGAGATAAATTTGTGTGAAAGCTGTCCTTCACCTACCTTGATGGGAACACAGATTCTTTTCGGGTGCAATATACACTGAATCCATATATATGGGGATTTACTAGCCCCAACTCGGATTTACGGAAAAAACTGCAGGAACTTCAATCCATCACTAGGAAACAGACTGAGAAACAAGAGTAAAACTTCTCCTGCAACTCGTTCATTTTGTGCTAGATGAACGAACTTCTCTTTAAATGCTCAGTTCTTAGAGATAAGTGTGTGTGAAAGCCGCCCTTCACCTACCTTCTAGGGAATAGAATATTTCTTTTCTGTTGCAAACTACACTCCATCCATATAAATGGGGAGGTAAAAGCTCCAACTCGGTTTTACAGTGAAACCAGCTGGAACTTCAAACCGGTACTAGGAAACAGACTGATAAACAAGAAAAAAGTTTCCCCTGCAAACCTTCATATTTGTCCTAGATGAACGAATGTCTCTCCACATGCTCATTTCAGAGAGATAATTGCGAGTGAAAGCCGTCTTTCCACTAGTTTGTTGGGAACACAAAGTTTCTTTTCAGGTGCAAACTAAACTCCAGTCATATACATGGCTAGGTACAAGCTCCAACTCGGTATTACAGTGAGAACTGAAGGAACTTCAAATCGGCACTAGGAAACTGACTGAGAAAACACAGATAAACTTTCTCCTGCAACACTTTCATATGTGCAAGACGAATGAAACTCTCTCAACATGCTCAGTTCTGAGAGATGAATGTGTGTGAAAGCCGTCCTTCAACTAGCTTCTTGGGAACATAAAGTTTCTTTTCAGTTGCAAACTGAGGTCCATCCATATATATGGGTAGGTACTACCTCCAACTAGTATTTACAGTGAAAACTGCAGGATATTCAAAACGGGACTAGGAAACAGACTGAAAAACCAGACAAAAAGTTTTTCCTGCAAACATTTCCTTTTGTGCTAGATGAAATTAAATCCCCCACATGCTCAGTTCTGAGAGATAAATGTGTGTGAAAGCCGTCCTTCACCTAGCTTGTTGGGAACACAATTTCTTTTCATTTGCAAAATACACTGCATCAATATATATGGGGATTTCCTAGCACCAACACGGATTTACAGTTAAAACTGCAGGAACTTCTAAACGTCACTAGGAAACAGCCTGAGAAACAAGAGTAGAACTTCCCCTGCAAACCTTTCCTATTGTGCTAGATGAACGAATGTCTCTCCACTTGCTCAGTTCTGAGAGATAAGTGTGTGTGAAAGCCGTCCTTCTTCTAGCTTGTTGAGAACACAAACTTTCTTCTCAGTTGCAAACTACATTGCATCCATATATATGGAAATGTACAATCTCCAACTCGGTATTACAGTGGAACCTGCAGGATCTTCAAAATGTATTAGGAAACTGGATGAGAATCCACACTAAATGTTTCTCCTGCAAACCGTTCCCTTTTTGCTAGATGAACGAAAGTCTCTCCACATGCTTATTTCTGAGAGATAAGTGTGTGTGAATTCCATACTTCTCCTAGCTTGTTGGGAACACAAAGTTTCTTTTCAGATACAAAATACAATCCATCAATTTACATGGGTAGGATCTAGGTCCAAATGGATATTACAGTGACAACTGAAGGATCTTCAAACCGGCACTAGGAAACAGACTGAGAAACCAGACAAATAGTATCCCCTGCCATCCGTTCCCTTTGTACTAGATGAACGAACGTCTCTCCACATGCTCATTTCTGAGAGATAAGTGTGTGTAAAAGCCGTCTTTCACCTATCTTCTGAGGAACACAGTTTCTTTTCATTTGCAATATACACTGCTTCCATATATATTGGGATTTAGTATCTCCAACTCGGATTTACAGAGAAAATTGCAGAAACTTCAAACCGTAGCTAGGAAACAGACTGAGAAACCAGACAAAAATTTTCCCCTGCAACCAGTTCCCTTTGTGCTAGATGAACGAACGTCTCTCCACATGCTCATTTCTGAGAGATAAGTGTGTGTGAAAGCCGTCCTTCACCTAGCTAGTTTTGGGAACACAATTTCATTTCATTTGCAAAATACACTGCATCCATATATATGGGGATTTTCTAGTACCAACTCGAATTTACAGTGAAAACTGCAGGAACTTGTAAACGTCACTAGGAAACAGCCTGAGATACAGGAGTAAAACTTCCCCTGCATTCCTTTCCTATTGTGCTAGATGAACGAACGTCTCTCCACTTGATCAGTTCTGAGAGATAAGTGTGTGTGAAAGCCGTCCTTCACCTAAATATTTGGGAACACAAAGTGTCTTTTCAGTTGCAAACTACACTCCATCCATATATATGGGTATGTACTAGCTGAAACTAGGTTTAACATTAAAAACTACAGGAACTTCAATCCGTAACTAGGAAATAGACTGAGAAACAAGAGTAAAAATTTTCCAGCAACCCGTTCCTTTTGTGCTAGATGAACGAACTTCTCTCTAAATGATCAGTTCTAAGAGATAAGAGTGTGTGAAAGCCGTCCTTATTCTAGCTTGTTGAGAACACAAAGTTTCTTCTCAGTTGCAAACTACATTCCATCCATATATATGGAAATGTACAATCTCCAACTCGGTATTACAGTGGAACCTGCAGGATCTTCAAAATGCAGAAGGAAACAGGCTGAGAATCCACACTAAATGTTTCTCCTGCAAACCGTTCCCTTTGTGCTAGATGAACGAACGTCTCTCCACATGCTCATTTCTGAGAGATAAGTGTGTGTGAATTACGTCCTTCTCCTAGCTTGTAGGGAACACAAAGTTTCTTTTCAGTTACAAAATACAATCCATCAATTTATATGGGTAGGATCTAGGTCCAAATGGATATTACAGTGACAACTGAAGGAACTTCAAACCGGCACTAGGAAACAGACTGAGAAACCAGACAAATAGTTTCTCCTGCCATCCTTTCCCTTTGTACTAGATGAACGAAAGTCTCCCCACATGCTCATTTCTGAGAGATAAGTGTGAGTGAAAGCCGTCCTTCACGTTGCTTGTTGGGAACACAGAGTTTCTTTTCAGTTGCAAACTAAAAAATCTTACGTATATATGAGGAGGTATTAGCTCCAAATAATTTTTACAGTGAAACCTGCAGGAACTTCAAACCGGCACTAGGAAACAGACTGAGAAACTGAAGATAAAGTTTCTCCTGCAACCCATTCCATTTTTGCGAGATGAACGAACGTCTCTCCACATGCTCATTTCTGAGAGATGTGTGTGTGAAAGCCGTCCTTCACCTAAATATTTGGGAACACAAAGTGACTTTTCAGTTGCAAAATACAATCCATCCATACATATGGGTAGGTACAACCTCCAACTCAGTTTTACAGTGAAAACTGCAGGAACTTCAAACCGGCACTACGAAAAAGACTGAAGAAACACACTTAAGGTTTCTCCTGTGACCCATTCCATTTTTGCTAGATGAACGAACGTCTCTCCACATCCTCAGTTCTTAGAGATAATACTGTGTGAAAGGAGAACTTTAACTAGATTGTAGAGAATACAAAGTTTCTTTCAGTTGCAAACTACACTCCATCCATATATATGGGGAGGTACTAGCTCCAACTCGGTTTTACAGTAAAAACTTCAGGAAATTCAAACCGGCACAAGGAAAAAGACTGAGAAACCAGACTAAAAGTTACCCCTGCAACCCGTTCCATTTGTATTAGATTAATGAATGTCTCTCCACAAGCTCAGTTCTGAGAGATAAATTTGTGTGAAAGCTGTCCTTCACCTACCTTGATGGGAACACAGATTCTTTTCGGGTGCAAAATACACTGAATCCATATATATGGGGTTTTACAAGCCCCAACTCGAATTTACGGTGAAAACTGCAGGAACGTCATTCCATCACTAGGAAACAGACTGAGAAACAAGAGTAAAACTTCTCCTGCAACTCGTTCATTTTGTGCTAGATTAACGAACTTCTCTCTAAATGCTCTGTTCTGAGAGATAAGTGTGTGTGAAAGCCGCCCTTCACATACCTTCTAGGGAATAGAATATTTCTTTTCCATTGCAAACTACACTCCATCCATATAAATGGGGAGGTACAAGCTCCAACTCGGTTTTACAGTGAAACCTGCAGGAACTTCAAACCGGTACTAGGAAACAGACTGATAAACAAGAAAAAACTTTCCCCTGCAAACCTTCACCTTTGTCCTAGATGAACGAACGTCTCTCCACATGCTCATTTCAGAGAGATAATTGCGAGTGAAAGCCGTCTTTCCTCTAGCTTGTTGGGAACACAAAGTTTCTTTTCAGTTGCAAACTACACTGCATTCATATACATGGCTGGGTACAAGCTCCAACTCGGTATTACAGTGAGAACTGAAGGAATTTCAAATCGGCACTAGGAAACTGACTGGGAAACCACAGATAAAGTTTCTCCTGCAACACTTTCATTTGTGCAAGACGAACGAACCTCTCTCCACATGCTCAGTTCTGAGAGATGAATGTGTGTGAAAGCCGTCCTTCAACTAGCTTCTTGGGAACATAAAGTTTCTTTTCAGTTGCAAACTGAGGTCCATCCATATATATGGGTAGGTACTACCTCCAACTAGTATTTACAGTGAAAACTGCAGGATATTCAAAACGGCACTAGGAAACAGACTGAGAAACCAGACAAAAAGTTTCTCCTGCAAACATTTCCCTTTGTGCTAGATGAACCAAACTCCCCCACAGGCTCAGTTCTGAGAGATAAATGTGTGTGAAAGCCGTTCTTCACCTAGCTTGTTGGGAACACAATTTCTTTTCATTTGCAAAGTACACTGCATCACTATATATGGGGATTTCCTAGCACCAACTCGGATTTACAGTGAAAACTGCAGGAACTTCTAACCGTCACTAGGAAACAGCCTGAGAAACAAGAGTAGAACTTCCCCTGCAACCCTTTCCTATTGTGCTAGATGAACGAATGTCTCTTCACTTGCTCAGTTCAGAGAGATAAGTGTGTGTGAAAGCCGTCCTTCTTCTAGCTTGTTGAGAACACAAAGTTTCTTCTCAGTTGCAAACTACATTCCATCCATATATATGGAAATGTACAATCTCCAACTCGGTATTACACTGGAAACTGCAGGATCTGCAAATTGCAGAAGGAAACAGTCTGAGAATCCACACGAAATATTTCTCCTGCAAACCGTTCCCTTTGTGCTAGATGAACGAACGTCTCTCCACATGCTCATTGCTGAGAGATAAGTGTGTGTGAATTCCGTCCTTCTCCTAGCTTGTTGGGAACACAAAGTTTCTTTTCAGTTACAAAATACAATCCATCAATATATATGGGTAGGTTCTAGGTCCAAATGGATATTACAGTGACAACTGAAGGAACTTTAAACCGGCACTAGGAAACAGACTGAGAAACCAGACAAATACTTTCTCCTGCAAACATTTCCCTTTGTGCTAGATGAACGAAAGACTCCCCACATGCTCAGTTGTGAGAGATAAATGTCTGTGAAAGCCGTCCTTCACCTAGCTAGTTTTGGGAACACAATTTCATTTCATTTGCAATATACACTGCATCCATATATATGGGGATTTTCTAGTACCAACTCGAATTTACAGTGAAAACTGCAGGAACTTCTAAACGTCACTAGGAAACAGCCTGAGAAAAAAGAGTAAAACTTCCCCTGCATCCCTTTCCTATTGTGCTAGATGAACGAACGTCTCTCCACTTGCTCATTTCTGAGAGATAAGTGTGTGTGAAAGCCGTCCTTCACCTAAATATTTGGGAACACAAAGTGTCTTTTCAGTTGCAAACTACACTCCATCCATATATATGGGTATGTACTAGCTGAAACTAGGTTTAACATTAAAAACTACAGGAACTTCAATTCGTAACTAGGAAATAGACTGAGAAACAAGAGTAAAAATTTTCCAGCAACCCGTTCCTTTTGTGCTAGATGAACGAACTTATCTCAAAATGATCAGTTCTAAGAGATAAGGGTGTGTGAAAGCCGTCCTACTTCTAGCTTGTTGAGAACACAAAGTTTCTTCTCAGTTGCAAACTACATTCCATCCATATATATGGAAATGTACAATCTCCAACTCGGTATTACAGTGGAACCTGCAGGATCTTCAAAATGCAGAAGGAAACAGGCTGAGAATCCACACTAAATGTTTCTCCTGCAAACCGTTCCCTTTGTGCTAGATGAACGAACGTCTCTCCACATGCTCATTTCTGAGAGATAAGTGTGTGTGAATTCCGTCCTTCTCCTAGCTTGTAGGGAACACAAAGTTTCTTATCAGTTACAAAATACAATCCATCAATTTACATGGGTTGGATCTAGGTCCAAATGGATATTACAGTGACAACTGAAGGAACTTCAAACCGGCACTAGGAAACAGACTGAGAAACCAGACAAATAGTTTCTCCTGCCATCCTTTCCCTTTGTACTAGATGAACGAAAGTCTCTCCACATGCTCATTTCTGAGAGATAATTGTGAGTGAAAGCCGTCCTTCACGTTTCTTGTAGGGAACACAGAGTTTCTTTTCAATTGCAAAATAAAAAGCTTACATATATATGAGGAGGTATTAGCTCCAACTAATTTTTACAGTGAAACCTGCAGGAACTTCAAACCGGCACTAGGAAACAGACTGAGAAACTGAAGATAAAGTTTCTCCTGCAACCCATTCCTTTTTTGCGAGATGAACGAACGTCTCTCCACATGCTCATTTCTGAGAGATAAGTGGGTGTAAAAGCCTTCTTTCACCTAGCTTCTGAGGAACACAATTTCTTTTCAGTTGCAAATTACACTGCATCCATATATATTGGGATTTACTAGCTACAAATCTGATTTACAGTGAAAACTGCAAGAAATTCCAACCGTCACTAGGAAACAGACTGAGAAACCAGACAAAAATTTCCCCTGAAACCTATTCCCTTTGTGCTAGATAACGAACGTCTCTCCACATGCTCATTTCAGAGAGATAAGTGTGTGTAAATGCCGTCTTTCAACTTGTTGGGAACACAGAGTTTCTTTTCAGTTGCAAACTACACACCATACTTATATATGGGAGGTATAAGCTCGAAATAATTTTTACATTGAAAACTGCAGGAACTTCAAACCAGCACTAGGAAACAGACTGAGAAACCAGACAGAAAGTTTCCCTGCAACCAGTACACTTTGTGCTAGATTAACGAACGTCTCTCCACATGATCAGTTCTGAGAATTATGTGTGTGTAAAAGCCGTCTTTCACCTAGCTTGTTGGGAACACAAAGTTTCTTTCAGTTACAAATTAACTCCATCCATATATATGGGGAGGTACTAGCTCCAACTCGCTTTTATTGTGAAAACTGCAGGAACTTCAAGCAGGCTCTAGGAAACAGACTGACAAAATTGAGATAAAGTTTCCCCTGCCACCCATTCCTTTTTTGCGAGATGAACGAACGTCACTCCACATGCTCATTTCTGAGAGATAAGTGTGTGTAAAAGCCGTCTTTCACCTAGCTTCTGAGGAACACAATTTTTTTCATTTGCAATATACACTACATCCATATATATTGGGATTTAGTATCTCCAACTCGGATTTACAGTGAAAATTGCAGAAACTTCAAACCGTAACTAGGAAACAGACTGAGAAACCAGACAAAAATTTTCCCCTGCAACCATTTCCCCTTGTGCTAGATGAACGAACGTCTCTCCACATGCTCATTTCTGAGAGATAAGTGTGTGTGAAAGCCGTCCTTCACCTAAATATTTGGGAACACAAAGTGACTTTTCAGTTGCAAAGTACAATCCATCCATATATATGGGTAGGTAAAACCTCCAACTCAGTTTTACAGTGAAAACTGCAGGAACTTCAAACCGGCACTACGAAAAAGACTGAAGAAACACACTTAAGGTTTCTCCTGTGACCCATTCCATTTTTGCTAGATGAACGAACGTCTCTCCACATCCTCAGTTCTTAGAGATAATACTGTGTGAAAGGAGAACTTTAACTAGATTGTAGAGAATACAAAGTTTCTTTCAGTTGCAAACTACACTCCATCCATATATATGGGGAGGTACTAGCTCCAACTCGGTTTTACAGTAAAAACTTCAGGAAATTCAAACCGGCACAAGGAAAAAGACGGAGAAAACAGACAAAAAGTTACCCCTGCAACCCGTTCCATTTGTATTAGATTAATGAATGTCTCTCCACAAGCTCAGTTCTGAGAGATAAATTTGTGTGAAAGCTGTCCTTCACCTACCTTGATGGGAACACAGATTCTTTTCGGGTGCAAAATACACTGAATCTATATATATGGGGATTTACTAGCCCCAACTCTGATTTACAGTGAAAACTGCAGGAACGTCATTCCATCACTAGGAAACAGACTGAGAAACAAGAGTAAAACTTCTCCTGAAACTCGTTCATTTGTGCTAGATGAATGAACTTTTCTCTAAATGCTCAGTTCTGAGAGATAAGTGTGTGTGAAAGCCGCCCTTCACATACCTTCTAGGGAATAGAATATTTCTTTTCTGTTGCAAACTAAACTCCATCCATATAAATGGGGAGGTACAAGCTCCAACTCGGTTTTACAGTGAAACCTGCAGGAACTTCAAACCGGTACTAGGAAACAGACTGATAAACAAGAAAAAAGTTTCTCCTGCAAACCTTCACCTTTGTCCTAGATGAACGAACGTCTCTCCACATGCTCATTTCAGAGAGATAATTGCGAGTGAAAGTCGTCTTTCCACTAGCTTGTTGGGAACACAAAGTTTCTTTTCAGTTGCAAACTACACTGCATTCATATACATGGCTGGGTACAAGCTCCAACTCGGTATTACAGTGAGAAATGAAGGAATTTCATATCGGCACTAGGAAACTGACTGAAAAA
Organism: Camelus ferus; assembly: GCF_009834535.1. Taxonomy (NCBI): domain Eukaryota; kingdom Metazoa; phylum Chordata; class Mammalia; order Artiodactyla; family Camelidae; genus Camelus; species Camelus ferus. The sequence goes on from NC_045704.1 coordinate 4,335,168, forward strand.
CCACAGATAAAGTTTCTCCTGCAACACTTTCATTTGTGCAAGACGAACGAACCTCTCTCCACATGCTCAGTTCTGAGAGATGAATGTGTGTGAAAGCCGTCCTTCAACTAGCTTCTTGGGAACATAAAGTTTCTTTTCAGTTGCAAACTGAGGTCCATCCATATATATGGGTAGGTACTACCTCCAACTAGTATTTACAGTGAAAACTGCAGGATATTCAAAACGGCACTAGGAAACAGACTGAGAAACCAGACAAAAAGTTTCTCCTGCAAACATTTCCCTTTGTGCTAGATGAACCAAACTCCCCCACAGGCTCAGTTCTGAGAGATAAATGTGTGTGAAAGCCGTTCTTCACCTAGCTTGTTGGGAACACAATTTCTTTTCATTTGCAAAGTACACTGCATCACTATATATGGGGATTTCCTAGCACCAACTCGGATTTACAGTGAAAACTGCAGGAACTTCTAACCGTCACTAGGAAACAGCCTGAGAAACAAGAGTAGAACTTCCCCTGCAACCCTTTCCTATTGTGCTAGATGAACGAATGTCTCTTCACTTGCTCAGTTCAGAGAGATAAGTGTGTGTGAAAGCCGTCCTTCTTCTAGCTTGTTGAGAACACAAAGTTTCTTCTCAGTTGCAAACTACATTCCATCCATATATATGGAAATGTACAATCTCCAACTCGGTATTACACTGGAAACTGCAGGATCTGCAAATTGCAGAAGGAAACAGTCTGAGAATCCACACGAAATATTTCTCCTGCAAACCGTTCCCTTTGTGCTAGATGAACGAACGTCTCTCCACATGCTCATTGCTGAGAGATAAGTGTGTGTGAATTCCGTCCTTCTCCTAGCTTGTTGGGAACACAAAGTTTCTTTTCAGTTACAAAATACAATCCATCAATATATATGGGTAGGTTCTAGGTCCAAATGGATATTACAGTGACAACTGAAGGAACTTTAAACCGGCACTAGGAAACAGACTGAGAAACCAGACAAATACTTTCTCCTGCAAACATTTCCCTTTGTGCTAGATGAACGAAAGACTCCCCACATGCTCAGTTGTGAGAGATAAATGTCTGTGAAAGCCGTCCTTCACCTAGCTAGTTTTGGGAACACAATTTCATTTCATTTGCAATATACACTGCATCCATATATATGGGGATTTTCTAGTACCAACTCGAATTTACAGTGAAAACTGCAGGAACTTCTAAACGTCACTAGGAAACAGCCTGAGAAAAAAGAGTAAAACTTCCCCTGCATCCCTTTCCTATTGTGCTAGATGAACGAACGTCTCTCCACTTGCTCATTTCTGAGAGATAAGTGTGTGTGAAAGCCGTCCTTCACCTAAATATTTGGGAACACAAAGTGTCTTTTCAGTTGCAAACTACACTCCATCCATATATATGGGTATGTACTAGCTGAAACTAGGTTTAACATTAAAAACTACAGGAACTTCAATTCGTAACTAGGAAATAGACTGAGAAACAAGAGTAAAAATTTTCCAGCAACCCGTTCCTTTTGTGCTAGATGAACGAACTTATCTCAAAATGATCAGTTCTAAGAGATAAGGGTGTGTGAAAGCCGTCCTACTTCTAGCTTGTTGAGAACACAAAGTTTCTTCTCAGTTGCAAACTACATTCCATCCATATATATGGAAATGTACAATCTCCAACTCGGTATTACAGTGGAACCTGCAGGATCTTCAAAATGCAGAAGGAAACAGGCTGAGAATCCACACTAAATGTTTCTCCTGCAAACCGTTCCCTTTGTGCTAGATGAACGAACGTCTCTCCACATGCTCATTTCTGAGAGATAAGTGTGTGTGAATTCCGTCCTTCTCCTAGCTTGTAGGGAACACAAAGTTTCTTATCAGTTACAAAATACAATCCATCAATTTACATGGGTTGGATCTAGGTCCAAATGGATATTACAGTGACAACTGAAGGAACTTCAAACCGGCACTAGGAAACAGACTGAGAAACCAGACAAATAGTTTCTCCTGCCATCCTTTCCCTTTGTACTAGATGAACGAAAGTCTCTCCACATGCTCATTTCTGAGAGATAATTGTGAGTGAAAGCCGTCCTTCACGTTTCTTGTAGGGAACACAGAGTTTCTTTTCAATTGCAAAATAAAAAGCTTACATATATATGAGGAGGTATTAGCTCCAACTAATTTTTACAGTGAAACCTGCAGGAACTTCAAACCGGCACTAGGAAACAGACTGAGAAACTGAAGATAAAGTTTCTCCTGCAACCCATTCCTTTTTTGCGAGATGAACGAACGTCTCTCCACATGCTCATTTCTGAGAGATAAGTGGGTGTAAAAGCCTTCTTTCACCTAGCTTCTGAGGAACACAATTTCTTTTCAGTTGCAAATTACACTGCATCCATATATATTGGGATTTACTAGCTACAAATCTGATTTACAGTGAAAACTGCAAGAAATTCCAACCGTCACTAGGAAACAGACTGAGAAACCAGACAAAAATTTCCCCTGAAACCTATTCCCTTTGTGCTAGATAACGAACGTCTCTCCACATGCTCATTTCAGAGAGATAAGTGTGTGTAAATGCCGTCTTTCAACTTGTTGGGAACACAGAGTTTCTTTTCAGTTGCAAACTACACACCATACTTATATATGGGAGGTATAAGCTCGAAATAATTTTTACATTGAAAACTGCAGGAACTTCAAACCAGCACTAGGAAACAGACTGAGAAACCAGACAGAAAGTTTCCCTGCAACCAGTACACTTTGTGCTAGATTAACGAACGTCTCTCCACATGATCAGTTCTGAGAATTATGTGTGTGTAAAAGCCGTCTTTCACCTAGCTTGTTGGGAACACAAAGTTTCTTTCAGTTACAAATTAACTCCATCCATATATATGGGGAGGTACTAGCTCCAACTCGCTTTTATTGTGAAAACTGCAGGAACTTCAAGCAGGCTCTAGGAAACAGACTGACAAAATTGAGATAAAGTTTCCCCTGCCACCCATTCCTTTTTTGCGAGATGAACGAACGTCACTCCACATGCTCATTTCTGAGAGATAAGTGTGTGTAAAAGCCGTCTTTCACCTAGCTTCTGAGGAACACAATTTTTTTCATTTGCAATATACACTACATCCATATATATTGGGATTTAGTATCTCCAACTCGGATTTACAGTGAAAATTGCAGAAACTTCAAACCGTAACTAGGAAACAGACTGAGAAACCAGACAAAAATTTTCCCCTGCAACCATTTCCCCTTGTGCTAGATGAACGAACGTCTCTCCACATGCTCATTTCTGAGAGATAAGTGTGTGTGAAAGCCGTCCTTCACCTAAATATTTGGGAACACAAAGTGACTTTTCAGTTGCAAAGTACAATCCATCCATATATATGGGTAGGTAAAACCTCCAACTCAGTTTTACAGTGAAAACTGCAGGAACTTCAAACCGGCACTACGAAAAAGACTGAAGAAACACACTTAAGTTTTCTCCTGTGACCCATTCCATTTTTGCTAGATGAACGAACGTCTCTCCACATCCTCAGTTCTTAGAGATAATACTGTGTGAAAGGAGAACTTTAACTAGATTGTAGAGAATACAAAGTTTCTTTCAGTTGCAAACTACACTCCATCCATATATATGGGGAGGTACTAGCTCCAACTCGGTTTTACAGTAAAAACTTCAGGAAATTCAAACCGGCACAAGGAAAAAGACGGAGAAAACAGACAAAAAGTTACCCCTGCAACCCGTTCCATTTGTATTAGATTAATGAATGTCTCTCCACAAGCTCAGTTCTGAGAGATAAATTTGTGTGAAAGCTGTCCTTCACCTACCTTGATGGGAACACAGATTCTTTTCGGGTGCAAAATACACTGAATCTATATATATGGGGATTTACTAGCCCCAACTCTGATTTACAGTGAAAACTGCAGGAACGTCATTCCATCACTAGGAAACAGACTGAGAAACAAGAGTAAAACTTCTCCTGAAACTCGTTCATTTGTGCTAGATGAATGAACTTTTCTCTAAATGCTCAGTTCTGAGAGATAAGTGTGTGTGAAAGCCGCCCTTCACATACCTTCTAGGGAATAGAATATTTCTTTTCTGTTGCAAACTAAACTCCATCCATATAAATGGGGAGGTACAAGCTCCAACTCGGTTTTACAGTGAAACCTGCAGGAACTTCAAACCGGTACTAGGAAACAGACTGATAAACAAGAAAAAAGTTTCTCCTGCAAACCTTCACCTTTGTCCTAGATGAACGAACGTCTCTCCACATGCTCATTTCAGAGAGATAATTGCGAGTGAAAGCCGTCTTTCCACTAGCTTGTTGGGAACACAAAGTTTCTTTTCAGTTGCAAACTACACTGCATTCATATACATGGCTGGGTACAAGCTCCAACTCGGTATTACAGTGAGAAATGAAGGAATTTCATATCGGCACTAGGAAACTGACTGAAAAACCACAGATAAAGTTTCTCCTGCAACACTTTCATTTGTGCAAGACGAACGAACCTCTCTCCACATGCTCAGTTCTGAGAGATGAATGTGTGTGAAAGCCGTCCTTCAACTAGCTTCTTGGGAACATAAAGTTTCTTTTCAGTTGCAAACTGAGGTCCATCCATATATATGGGTAGGTACTACCTCCAACTAGTATTTACAGTGAAAACTGCAGGATATTCAAAACGGCACTAGGAAACAGACTGAGAAACCAGACAAAAAGTTTCTCCTGCAAACATTTCCCTTTGTGCTAGATGAACCAAACTCCCCCACAGGCTCAGTTCTGAGAGATAAATGTGTGTGAAAGCCGTTCTTCACCTAGCTTGTTGGGAACACAATTTCTTTTCATTTGCAAAGTACACTGCATCACTATATATGGGGATTTCCTAGCACCAACTCGGATTTACAGTGAAAACTGCAGGAACTTCTAACCGTCACTAGGAAACAGCCTGAGAAACAAGAGTAGAACTTCCCCTGCAACCCTTTCCTATTGTGCTAGATGAACGAATGTCTCTTCACTTGCTCAGTTCAGAGAGATAAGTGTGTGTGAAAGCCGTCCTTCTTCTAGCTTGTTGAGAACACAAAGTTTCTTCTCAGTTGCAAACTACATTCCATCCATATATATGGAAATGTACAATCTCCAACTCGGTATTACACTGGAAACTGCAGGATCTGCAAATTGCAGAAGGAAACAGTCTGAGAATCCACACGAAATATTTCTCCTGCAAACCGTTCCCTTTGTGCTAGATGAACGAACGTCTCTCCACATGCTCATTGCTGAGAGATAAGTGTGTGTGAATTCCGTCCTTCTCCTAGCTTGTTGGGAACACAAAGTTTCTTTTCAGTTACAAAATACAATCCATCAATATATATGGGTAGGTTCTAGGTCCAAATGGATATTACAGTGACAACTGAAGGAACTTTAAACCGGCACTAGGAAACAGACTGAGAAACCAGACAAATACTTTCTCCTGCAAACATTTCCCTTTGTGCTAGATGAACGAAAGACTCCCCACATGCTCAGTTGTGAGAGATAAATGTCTGTGAAAGCCGTCCTTCACCTAGCTAGTTTTGGGAACACAATTTCATTTCATTTGCAATATACACTGCATCCATATATATGGGGATTTTCTAGTACCAACTCGAATTTACAGTGAAAACTGCAGGAACTTCTAAACGTCACTAGGAAACAGCCTGAGAAAAAAGAGTAAAACTTCCCCTGCATCCCTTTCCTATTGTGCTAGATGAACGAACGTCTCTCCACTTGCTCATTTCTGAGAGATAAGTGTGTGTGAAAGCCGTCCTTCACCTAAATATTTGGGAACACAAAGTGTCTTTTCAGTTGCAAACTACACTCCATCCATATATATGGGTATGTACTAGCTGAAACTAGGTTTAACATTAAAAACTACAGGAACTTCAATTCGTAACTAGGAAATAGACTGAGAAACAAGAGTAAAAATTTTCCAGCAACCCGTTCCTTTTGTGCTAGATGAACGAACTTATCTCAAAATGATCAGTTCTAAGAGATAAGGGTGTGTGAAAGCCGTCCTACTTCTAGCTTGTTGAGAACACAAAGTTTCTTCTCAGTTGCAAACTACATTCCATCCATATATATGGAAATGTACAATCTCCAACTCGGTATTACAGTGGAACCTGCAGGATCTTCAAAATGCAGAAGGAAACAGGCTGAGAATCCACACTAAATGTTTCTCCTGCAAACCGTTCCCTTTGTGCTAGATGAACGAACGTCTCTCCACATGCTCATTTCTGAGAGATAAGTGTGTGTGAATTCCGTCCTTCTCCTAGCTTGTAGGGAACACAAAGTTTCTTATCAGTTACAAAATACAATCCATCAATTTACATGGGTTGGATCTAGGTCCAAATGGATATTACAGTGACAACTGAAGGAACTTCAAACCGGCACTAGGAAACAGACTGAGAAACCAGACAAATAGTTTCTCCTGCCATCCTTTCCCTTTGTACTAGATGAACGAAAGTCTCTCCACATGCTCATTTCTGAGAGATAATTGTGAGTGAAAGCCGTCCTTCACGTTTCTTGTAGGGAACACAGAGTTTCTTTTCAATTGCAAAATAAAAAGCTTACATATATATGAGGAGGTATTAGCTCCAACTAATTTTTACAGTGAAACCTGCAGGAACTTCAAACCGGCACTAGGAAACAGACTGAGAAACTGAAGATAAAGTTTCTCCTGCAACCCATTCCTTTTTTGCGAGATGAACGAACGTCTCTCCACATGCTCATTTCTGAGAGATAAGTGGGTGTAAAAGCCTTCTTTCACCTAGCTTCTGAGGAACACAATTTCTTTTCAGTTGCAAATTACACTGCATCCATATATATTGGGATTTACTAGCTACAAATCTGATTTACAGTGAAAACTGCAAGAAATTCCAACCGTCACTAGGAAACAGACTGAGAAACCAGACAAAAATTTCCCCTGAAACCTATTCCCTTTGTGCTAGATAACGAACGTCTCTCCACATGCTCATTTCAGAGAGATAAGTGTGTGTAAATGCCGTCTTTCAACTTGTTGGGAACACAGAGTTTCTTTTCAGTTGCAAACTACACACCATACTTATATATGGGAGGTATAAGCTCGAAATAATTTTTACATTGAAAACTGCAGGAACTTCAAACCAGCACTAGGAAACAGACTGAGAAACCAGACAGAAAGTTTCCCTGCAACCAGTACACTTTGTGCTAGATTAACGAACGTCTCTCCACATGATCAGTTCTGAGAATTATGTGTGTGTAAAAGCCGTCTTTCACCTAGCTTGTTGGGAACACAAAGTTTCTTTCAGTTACAAATTAACTCCATCCATATATATGGGGAGGTACTAGCTCCAACTCGCTTTTATTGTGAAAACTGCAGGAACTTCAAGCAGGCTCTAGGAAACAGACTGACAAAATTGAGATAAAGTTTCCCCTGCCACCCATTCCTTTTTTGCGAGATGAACGAACGTCACTCCACATGCTCATTTCTGAGAGATAAGTGTGTGTAAAAGCCGTCTTTCACCTAGCTTCTGAGGAACACAATTTTTTTCATTTGCAATATACACTACATCCATATATATTGGGATTTAGTATCTCCAACTCGGATTTACAGTGAAAATTGCAGAAACTTCAAACCGTAACTAGGAAACAGACTGAGAAACCAGACAAAAATTTTCCCCTGCAACCATTTCCCCTTGTGCTAGATGAACGAACGTCTCTCCACATGCTCATTTCTGAGAGATAAGTGTGTGTGAAAGCCGTCCTTCACCTAAATATTTGGGAACACAAAGTGACTTTTCAGTTGCAAAGTACAATCCATCCATATATATGGGTAGGTAAAACCTCCAACTCAGTTTTACAGTGAAAACTGCAGGAACTTCAAACCGGCACTACGAAAAAGACTGAAGAAACACACTTAAGGTTTCTCCTGTGACCCATTCCATTTTTGCTAGATGAACGAACGTCTCTCCACATCCTCAGTTCTTAGAGATAATACTGTGTGAAAGGAGAACTTTAACTAGATTGTAGAGAATACAAAGTTTCTTTCAGTTGCAAACTACACTCCATCCATATATATGGGGAGGTACTAGCTCCAACTCGGTTTTACAGTAAAAACTTCAGGAAATTCAAACCGGCACAAGGAAAAAGACGGAGAAAACAGACAAAAAGTTACCCCTGCAACCCGTTCCATTTGTATTAGATTAATGAATGTCTCTCCACAAGCTCAGTTCTGAGAGATAAATTTGTGTGAAAGCTGTCCTTCACCTACCTTGATGGGAACACAGATTCTTTTCGGGTGCAAAATACACTGAATCTATATATATGGGGATTTACTAGCCCCAACTCTGATTTACAGTGAAAACTGCAGGAACGTCATTCCATCACTAGGAAACAGACTGAGAAACAAGAGTAAAACTTCTCCTGAAACTCGTTCATTTGTGCTAGATGAATGAACTTTTCTCTAAATGCTCAGTTCTGAGAGATAAGTGTGTGTGAAAGCCGCCCTTCACATACCTTCTAGGGAATAGAATATTTCTTTTCTGTTGCAAACTAAACTCCATCCATATAAATGGGGAGGTACAAGCTCCAACTCGGTTTTACAGTGAAACCTGCAGGAACTTCAAACCGGTACTAGGAAACAGACTGATAAACAAGAAAAAAGTTTCTCCTGCAAACCTTCACCTTTGTCCTAGATGAACGAACGTCTCTCCACATGCTCATTTCAGAGAGATAATTGCGAGTGAAAGCCGTCTTTCCACTAGCTTGTTGGGAACACAAAGTTTCTTTTCAGTTGCAAACTACACTGCATTCATATACATGGCTGGGTACAAGCTCCAACTCGGTATTACAGTGAGAAATGAAGGAATTTCATATCGGCACTAGGAAACTGACTGAAAAACCACAGATAAAGTTTCTCCTGCAACACTTTCATTTGTGCAAGACGAACGAACCTCTCTCCACATGCTCAGTTCTGAGAGATGAATGTGTGTGAAAGCCGTCCTTCAACTAGCTTCTTGGGAACATAAAGTTTCTTTTCAGTTGCAAACTGAGGTCCATCCATATATATGGGTAGGTACTACCTCCAACTAGTATTTACAGTGAAAACTGCAGGATATTCAAAACGGCACTAGGAAACAGACTGAGAAACCAGACAAAAAGTTTCTCCTGCAAACATTTCCCTTTGTGCTAGATGAACCAAACTCCCCCACAGGCTCAGTTCTGAGAGATAAATGTGTGTGAAAGCCGTTCTTCACCTAGCTTGTTGGGAACACAATTTCTTTTCATTTGCAAAGTACACTGCATCACTATATATGGGGATTTCCTAGCACCAACTCGGATTTACAGTGAAAACTGCAGGAACTTCTAACCGTCACTAGGAAACAGCCTGAGAAACAAGAGTAGAACTTCCCCTGCAACCCTTTCCTATTGTGCTAGATGAACGAATGTCTCTTCACTTGCTCAGTTCAGAGAGATAAGTGTGTGTGAAAGCCGTCCTTCTTCTAGCTTGTTGAGAACACAAAGTTTCTTCTCAGTTGCAAACTACATTCCATCCATATATATGGAAATGTACAATCTCCAACTCGGTATTACACTGGAAACTGCAGGATCTGCAAATTGCAGAAGGAAACAGTCTGAGAATCCACACGAAATATTTCTCCTGCAAACCGTTCCCTTTGTGCTAGATGAACGAACGTCTCTCCACATGCTCATTGCTGAGAGATAAGTGTGTGTGAATTCCGTCCTTCTCCTAGCTTGTTGGGAACACAAAGTTTCTTTTCAGTTACAAAATACAATCCATCAATATATATGGGTAGGTTCTAGGTCCAAATGGATATTACAGTGACAACTGAAGGAACTTTAAACCGGCACTAGGAAACAGACTGAGAAACCAGACAAATACTTTCTCCTGCAAACATTTCCCTTTGTGCTAGATGAACGAAAGACTCCCCACATGCTCAGTTGTGAGAGATAAATGTCTGTGAAAGCCGTCCTTCACCTAGCTAGTTTTGGGAACACAATTTCATTTCATTTGCAATATACACTGCATCCATATATATGGGGATTTTCTAGTACCAACTCGAATTTACAGTGAAAACTGCAGGAACTTCTAAACGTCACTAGGAAACAGCCTGAGAAAAAAGAGTAAAACTTCCCCTGCATCCCTTTCCTATTGTGCTAGATGAACGAACGTCTCTCCACTTGCTCATTTCTGAGAGATAAGTGTGTGTGAAAGCCGTCCTTCACCTAAATATTTGGGAACACAAAGTGTCTTTTCAGTTGCAAACTACACTCCATCCATATATATGGGTATGTACTAGCTGAAACTAGGTTTAACATTAAAAACTACAGGAACTTCAATTCGTAACTAGGAAATAGACTGAGAAACAAGAGTAAAAATTTTCCAGCAACCCGTTCCTTTTGTGCTAGATGAACGAACTTATCTCAAAATGATCAGTTCTAAGAGATAAGGGTGTGTGAAAGCCGTCCTACTTCTAGCTTGTTGAGAACACAAAGTTTCTTCTCAGTTGCAAACTACATTCCATCCATATATATGGAAATGTACAATCTCCAACTCGGTATTACAGTGGAACCTGCAGGATCTTCAAAATGCAGAAGGAAACAGGCTGAGAATCCACACTAAATGTTTCTCCTGCAAACCGTTCCCTTTGTGCTAGATGAACGAACGTCTCTCCACATGCTCATTTCTGAGAGATAAGTGTGTGTGAATTCCGTCCTTCTCTTAGCTTGTAGGGAACACAAAGTTTCTTATCAGTTACAAAATACAATCCATCAATTTACATGGGTTGGATCTAGGTCCAAATGGATATTACAGTGACAACTGAAGGAACTTCAAACCGGCACTAGGAAACAGACTGAGAAACCAGACAAATAGTTTCTCCTGCCATCCTTTCCCTTTGTACTAGATGAACGAAAGTCTCTCCACATGCTCATTTCTGAGAGATAATTGTGAGTGAAAGCCGTCCTTCACGTTTCTTGTAGGGAACACAGAGTTTCTTTTCAATTGCCAAATAAAAAGCTTACATATATATGAGGAGGTATTAGCTCCAACTAATTTTTACAGTGAAACCTGCAGGAACTTCAAACCGGCACTAGGAAACAGACTGAGAAACTGAAGATAAAGTTTCTCCTGCAACCCATTCCTTTTTTGCGAGATGAACGAACGTCTCTCCACATGCTCATTTCTGAGAGATAAGTGGGTGTAAAAGCCTTCTTTCACCTAGCTTCTGAGGAACACAATTTCTTTTCAGTTGCAAATTACACTGCATCCATATATATTGGGATTTACTAGCTACAAATCTGATTTACAGTGAAAACTGCAAGAAATTCCAACCGTCACTAGGAAACAGACTGAGAAACCAGACAAAAATTTCCCCTGAAACCTATTCCCTTTGTGCTAGATAACGAACGTCTCTCCACATGCTCATTTCAGAGAGATAAGTGTGTGTAAATGCCGTCTTTCAACTTGTTGGGAACACAGAGTTTCTTTTCAGTTGCAAACTACACACCATACTTATATATGGGAGGTATAAGCTCGAAATAATTTTTACATTGAAAACTGCAGGAACTTCAAACCAGCACTAGGAAACAGACTGAGAAACCAGACAGAAAGTTTCCCTGCAACCAGTACACTTTGTGCTAGATTAACGAACGTCTCTCCACATGATCAGTTCTGAGAATTATGTGTGTGTAAAAGCCGTCTTTCACCTAGCTTGTTGGGAACACAAAGTTTCTTTCAGTTACAAATTAACTCCATCCATATATATGGGGAGGTACTAGCTCCAACTCGCTTTTATTGTGAAAACTGCAGGAACTTCAAGCAGGCTCTAGGAAACAGACTGACAAAATTGAGATAAAGTTTCCCCTGCCACCCATTCCTTTTTTGCGAGATGAACGAACGTCACTCCACATGCTCATTTCTGAGAGATAAGTGTGTGTAAAAGCCGTCTTTCACCTAGCTTCTGAGGAACACAATTTTTTTCATTTGCAATATACACTACATCCATATATATTGGGATTTAGTATCTCCAACTCGGATTTACAGTGAAAATTGCAGAAACTTCAAACCGTAACTAGGAAACAGACTGAGAAACCAGACAAAAATTTTCCCCTGCAACCATTTCCCCTTGTGCTAGATGAACGAACGTCTCTCCACATGCTCATTTCTGAGAGATAAGTGTGTGTGAAAGCCGTCCTTCACCTAAATATTTGGGAACACAAAGTGACTTTTCAGTTGCAAAGTACAATCCATCCATATATATGGGTAGGTAAAACCTCCAACTCAGTTTTACAGTGAAAACTGCAGGAACTTCAAACCGGCACTACGAAAAAGACTGAAGAAACACACTTAAGGTTTCTCCTGTGACCCATTCCATTTTTGCTAGATGAACGAACGTCTCTCCACATCCTCAGTTCTTAGAGATAATACTGTGTGAAAGGAGAACTTTAACTAGATTGTAGAGAATACAAAGTTTCTTTCAGTTGCAAACTACACTCCATCCATATATATGGGGAGGTACTAGCTCCAACTCGGTTTTACAGTAAAAACTTCAGGAAATTCAAACCGGCACAAGGAAAAAGACGGAGAAAACAGACAAAAAGTTACCCCTGCAACCCGTTCCATTTGTATTAGATTAATGAATGTCTCTCCACAAGCTCAGTTCTGAGAGATAAATTTGTGTGAAAGCTGTCCTTCACCTACCTTGATGGGAACACAGATTCTTTTCGGGTGCAAAATACACTGAATCTATATATATGGGGATTTACTAGCCCCAACTCTGATTTACAGTGAAAACTGCAGGAACGTCATTCCATCACTAGGAAACAGACTGAGAAACAAGAGTAAAACTTCTCCTGAAACTCGTTCATTTGTGCTAGATGAATGAACTTTTCTCTAAATGCTCAGTTCTGAGAGATAAGTGTGTGTGAAAGCCGCCCTTCACATACCTTCTAGGGAATAGAATATTTCTTTTCTGTTGCAAACTAAACTCCATCCATATAAATGGGGAGGTACAAGCTCCAACTCGGTTTTACAGTGAAACCTGCAGGAACTTCAAACCGGTACTAGGAAACAGACTGATAAACAAGAAAAAAGTTTCTCCTGCAAACCTTCACCTTTGTCCTAGATGAACGAACGTCTCTCCACATGCTCATTTCAGAGAGATAATTGCGAGTGAAAGTCGTCTTTCCACTAGCTTGTTGGGAACACAAAGTTTCTTTTCAGTTGCAAACTACACTGCATTCATATACATGGCTGGGTACAAGCTCCAACTCGGTATTACAGTGAGAAATGAAGGAATTTCATATCGGCACTAGGAAACTGACTGAAAAACCACAGATAAAGTTTCTCCTGCAACACTTTCATTTGTGCAAGACGAACGAACCTCTCTCCACATGCTCAGTTCTGAGAGATGAATGTGTGTGAAAGCCTTCCTTCAACTAGCTTCTTGGGAACATAAAGTTTCTTTTCAGTTGCAAACTGAGGTCCATCCATATATATGGGTAGGTACTACCTCCAACTAGTATTTACAGTGAAAACTGCAGGATATTCAAAACGGCACTAGGAAACAGACTGAGAAACCAGACAAAAAGTTTCTCCTGCAAACATTTCCCTTTGTGCTAGATGAACCAAAATCCCCCACAGGCTCAGTTCTGAGAGATAAATGTGTGTGAAAGCCGTTCTTCACCTAGCTTGTTGGGAACACAATTTCTTTTCATTTGCAAAGTACACTGCATCACTATATATGGGGATTTCCTAGCACCAACTCGGATTTACAGTGAAAACTGCAGGAACTTCTAACCGTCACTAGGAAACAGCCTGAGAAACAAGAGTAGAACTTCCCCTGCAACCCTTTCCTATTGTGCTAGATGAACGAATGTCTCTTCACTTGCTCAGTTCAGAGAGATAAGTGTGTGTGAAAGCCGTCCTTCTTCTAGCTTGTTGAGAACACAAAGTTTCTTCTCAGTTGCAAACTACATTCCATCCATATATATGGAAATGTACAATCTCCAACTCGGTATTACACTGGAAACTGCAGGATCTGCAAATTGCAGAAGGAAACAGGCTGAGAATCCACACGAAATATTTCTCCTGCAAACCGTTCCCTTTGTGCTAGATGAACGAACGTCTCTCCACATGCTCATTGCTGAGAGATAAGTGTGTGTGAATTCCGTCCTTCTCCTAGCTTGTTGGGAACACAAAGTTTCTTTTCAGTTACAAAATACAATCCATCAATATATATGGGTAGGTTCTAGGTCCAAATGGATATTACAGTGACAACTGAAGGAACTTTAAACCGGCACTAGGAAACAGACTGAGAAACCAGACAAATACTTTCTCCTGCAAACATTTCCCTTTGTGCTAGATGAACGAAAGACTCCCCACATGCTCAGTTGTGAGAGATAAATGTCTGTGAAAGCCGTCCTTCACCTAGCTAGTTTTGGGAACACAATTTCATTTCATTTGCAATATACACTGCATCCATATATATGGGGATTTTCTAGTACCAACTCGAATTTACAGTGAAAACTGCAGGAACTTCTAAACGTCACTAGGAAACAGCCTGAGAAAAAAGAGTAAAACTTCCCCTGCATCCCTTTCCTATTGTGCTAGATGAACGAACGTCTCTCCACTTGCTCATTTCTGAGAGATAAGTGTGTGTGAAAGCCGTCCTTCACCTAAATATTTGGGAACACAAAGTGTCTTTTCAGTTGCAAACTACACTCCATCCATATATATGGGTATGTACTAGCTGAAACTAGGTTTAACATTAAAAACTACAGGAACTTCAATTCGTAACTAGGAAATAGACTGAGAAACAAGAGTAAAAATTTTCCAGCAACCCGTTCCTTTTGTGCTAGATGAACGAACTTATCTCAAAATGATCAGTTCTAAGAGATAAGGGTGTGTGAAAGCCGTCCTACTTCTAGCTTGTTGAGAACACAAAGTTTCTTCTCAGTTGCAAACTACATTCCATCCATATATATGGAAATGTACAATCTCCAACTCGGTATTACAGTGGAACCTGCAGGATCTTCAAAATGCAGAAGGAAACAGGCTGAGAATCCACACTAAATGTTTCTCCTGCAAACCGTTCCCTTTGTGCTAGATGAACGAACGTCTCTCCACATGCTCATTTCTGAGAGATAAGTGTGTGTGAATTCCGTCCTTCTCCTAGCTTGTAGGGAACACAAAGTTTCTTATCAGTTACAAAATACAATCCATCAATTTACATGGGTTGGATCTAGGTCCAAATGGATATTACAGTGACAACTGAAGGAACTTCAAACCGGCACTAGGAAACAGACTGAGAAACCAGACAAATAGTTTCTCCTGCCATCCTTTCCCTTTGTACTAGATGAACGAAAGTCTCTCCACATGCTCATTTCTGAGAGATAATTGTGAGTGAAAGCCGTCCTTCACGTTTCTTGTAGGGAACACAGAGTTTCTTTTCAATTGCAAAATAAAAAGCTTACATATATATGAGGAGGTATTAGCTCCAACTAATTTTTACAGTGAAACCTGCAGGAACTTCAAACCGGCACTAGGAAACAGACTGAGAAACTGAAGATAAAGTTTCTCCTGCAACCCATTCCTTTTTTGCGAGATGAACGAACGTCTCTCCACATGCTCATTTCTGAGAGATAAGTGGGTGTAAAAGCCTTCTTTCACCTAGCTTCTGAGGAACACAATTTCTTTTCAGTTGCAAATTACACTGCATCCATATATATTGGGATTTACTAGCTACAAATCTGATTTACAGTGAAAACTGCAAGAAATTCCAACCGTCACTAGGAAACAGACTGAGAAACCAGACAAAAATTTCCCCTGAAACCTATTCCCTTTGTGCTAGATAACGAACGTCTCTCCACATGCTCATTTCAGAGAGATAAGTGTGTGTAAATGCCGTCTTTCAACTTGTTGGGAACACAGAGTTTCTTTTCAATTGCAAACTACACACCATACTTATATATGGGAGGTATAAGCTCGAAATAATTTTTACATTGAAAACTGCAGGAACTTCAAACCAGCACTAGGAAACAGACTGAGAAACCAGACAGAAAGTTTCCCTGCAACCAGTACACTTTGTGCTAGATTAACGAACGTCTCTCCACATGATCAGTTCTGAGAATTATGTGTGTGTAAAAGCCGTCTTTCACCTAGCTTGTTGGGAACACAAAGTTTCTTTCAGTTACAAATTAACTCCATCCATATATATGGGGAGGTACTAGCTCCAACTCGCTTTTATTGTGAAAACTGCAGGAACTTCAAGCAGGCTCTAGGAAACAGACTGACAAAATTGAGATAAAGTTTCCCCTGCCACCCATTCCTTTTTGCGAGATGAACGAACGTCACTCCACATGCTCATTTCTGAGAGATAAGTGTGTGTAAAAGCCGTCTTTCACCTAGCTTCTGAGGAACACAATTTTTTTCATTTGCAATATACACTACATCCATATATATTGGGATTTAGTATCTCCAACTCGGATTTACAGTGAAAATTGCAGAAACTTCAAACCGTAACTAGGAAACAGACTGAGAAACCAGACAAAAATTTTCCCCTGCAACCATTTCCCCTTGTGCTAGATGAACGAACGTCTCTCCACATGCTCATTTCTGAGAGATAAGTGTGTGTGAAAGCCGTCCTTCACCTAAATATTTGGGAACACAAAGTGACTTTTCAGTTGCAAAGTACAATCCATCCATATATATGGGTAGGTAAAACCTCCAACTCAGTTTTACAGTGAAAACTGCAGGAACTTCAAACCGGCACTACGAAAAAGACTGAAGAAACACATTTAAGGTTTCTCCTGTGACCCATTCCATTTTTGCTAGATGAACGAACGTCTCTCCACATCCTCAGTTCTTAGAGATAATACTGTGTGAAAGGAGAACTTTAACTAGATTGTAGAGAATACAAAGTTTCTTTCAGTTGCAAACTACACTCCATCCATATATATGGGGAGGTACTAGCTCCAACTCGGTTTTACAGTAAAAACTTCAGGAAATTCAAACCGGCACAAGGAAAAAGACGGAGAAAACAGACAAAAAGTTACCCCTGCAACCCGTTCCATTTGTATTAGATTAATGAATGTCTCTCCACAAGCTCAGTTCTGAGAGATAAATTTGTGTGAAAGCTGTCCTTCACCTACCTTGATGGGAACACAGATTCTTTTCGGGTGCAAAATACACTGAATCTATATATATGGGGATTTACTAGCCCCAACTCTGATTTACAGTGAAAACTGCAGGAACGTCATTCCATCACTAGGAAACAGACTGAGAAACAAGAGTAAAACTTCTCCTGAAACTCGTTCATTTGTGCTAGATGAATGAACTTTTCTCTAAATGCTCAGTTCTGAGAGATAAGTGTGTGTGAAAGCCGCCCTTCACATACCTTCTAGGGAATAGAATATTTCTTTTCTGTTGCAAACTAAACTCCATCCATATAAATGGGGAGGTACAAGCTCCAACTCGGTTTTACAGTGAAACCTGCAGGAACTTCAAACCGGTACTAGGAAACAGACTGATAAACAAGAAAAAAGTTTCTCCTGCAAACCTTCACCTTTGTCCTAGATGAACGAACGTCTCTCCACATGCTCATTTCAGAGAGATAATTGCGAGTGAAAGTCGTCTTTCCACTAGCTTGTTGGGAACACAAAGTTTCTTTTCAGTTGCAAACTACACTGCATTCATATACATGGCTGGGTACAAGCTCCAACTCGGTATTACAGTGAGAAATGAAGGAATTTCATATCGGCACTAGGAAACTGACTGAAAAACCACAGATAAAGTTTCTCCTGCAACACTTTCATTTGTGCAAGACGAACGAACCTCTCTCCACATGCTCAGTTCTGAGAGATGAATGTGTGTGAAAGCCTTCCTTCAACTAGCTTCTTGGGAACATAAAGTTTCTTTTCAGTTGCAAACTGAGGTCCATCCATATATATGGGTAGGTACTACCTCCAACTAGTATTTACAGTGAAGACTGCAGGATATTCAAAACGGCACTATGAAACAGACTGAGAAACCAGACAAAAAGTTTCTCCTGCAAACATTTCCCTTTGTGCTATATGAACCAAAATCCCCCACATGCTCAGTTCTGAGAGATAAATGTGTGTGAAAGCCGTCCTTCACCTAGCTTGTTGGGAACACAATTTCTTTTCATTTGCAAAGTACACTGCATCACTATATATGGGGATTTCCTAGCACCAACACGGATTTACAGTGAAAACTGCAGGAACTTCTAACCGTCACTAGGAAACAGCCTGAGAAACAAGAGTAGAACTTCCCCTGCAACCCTTTCCTATTGTGCTAGATGAACGAATGTCTCTCCACTTGCTCAGTTCTGAGAGATAAGTGTGTGTGAAAGCCGTCCTTCTTCTAGCTTGTTGAGAACACAAAGTTTCTTCTCAGTTGCAAACTACATTCCATCCATATATATGGAAATGTACAATCTCCAACTCGGTATTACAGTGGATACTGCAGGATCTTCAAAATGCAGAAGGAAACAGTCTGAGAATCCACACTAAATATTTCTCCTGCAAACCGTCCCCTTTGTGCTAGATGATCGAACGTCTCTCCACATGCTCATTTCTGAGAGATAAGTGTGTGTGAATTCCGTCCTTCTCCTAGCTTGTTGGGAACACAAAGTTTCTTTTCAGTTACAAAATACAATCCATCAATTTACATGGTTAGGATCTAGGTTCAAATGGATAATAAAGTGACAACTGAAGGAAATTCAAACGGGCACTAGGAAACAGACTGAGAAACCAGACAAATACTTTCTCCTGCAAACATTTCCCTTGGTGCTAGATGAACGAAAGACTCACCACATGCTCAGTTCTGAGAGATAAATGTGTGTGAAATCCGTCCTTCACCTAGCTAGTTTTGGGAACACAGTTTCATTTCATTTGCAAAATACACTGCATCCATATATATGGGGATTTTCTAGTACCAACTCGAATTTATAGTGAAAACTGCAGGAACTTGTAAACGTCACTAGGAATCAGCCTGAGAAACAAGAGTAAAACTTCCCCTGCATCCCTTTCCTATTGTGCTAGATGAACGAACGTCTCTCCACTTGCTCAGTTCTGAGAGATAAGTGTGTGTGAAAGCCGTCCTTCACCTAAATATTTGGGAACACAAAGTGTCTTTTCAGTTGCAAACTACACTCCATCCATATATATGGGTATGTACTAGCTGAAACTAGGTTTAACATTAAAAACTACAGGAACTTCAATCCGTAACTAGGAAATAGACTGAGAAACAAGAGTAAAAATTTTCCAGCAACCCGTTCCTTTTGTGCTAGATGAACGAACTTCTCTCTAAATGATCAGTTCTAAGAGATAAGGGTGTGTGAAAGCCGTCCTTATTCTAGCTTGTTGAGAACACAAAGTTTCTTCTCAGTTGCAAACTACATTCCATCCATATATATGGAAATGTACAATCTCCAACTCGGTATTACAGTGGAACCTGCAGGATCTTCAAAATGCAGAAGGAAACAGGCTGAGAATCCACACAAAATGTTTCTCCTGCAAACCGTTCCCTTTGTGCTAGATGAACGAACGTCTCTCCACATGCTCATTTCTGAGAGATAAGTGTGTGTGAATTCCGTCCTTCTCCTAGCTTGTAGGGAACACAAAGTTTCTTTTCAGTTACAAAATACAATCCATCAATTTACATGGGTAGGATCTAGGTCCAAATGGATATTACAGTGACAACTGAAGGAACTTCAAACCGGCACTAGGAAACAGACTGAGAAACCAGACAAATAGTTTCTCCTGCCATCCTTTCCCTTTGTACTAGATGAACGAAAGTCTCCCCACATGCTCATTTCTGAGAGATAAGTGTGAGTGAAAGCCGTCCTTCACGTTTCTTGTAGGGAACACAGAGTTTCTTTTCAGTTGCAAACTAAAAAAGCTTACATATATATGAGGAGGTATTAGCTCCAACTAATTTTTACAGTGAAACCTGCAGGAACTTCATACCGGCACTAGGAAACAGACTGAGAAACTGAAGATAAAGTTTCTCCTGCAACCCATTCCATTTTTGCGAGATGAACGAACGTCTCTCCACATGCTCATTTCTGAGAGATAAGTGTGTGTGAAAGCCGTCCTTCACCTAAATATTTGGGAACACAAAGTGACTTTTCAGTTGCAAAATACAATCCATCCATATATATGGGTAGGTACAACCTCCAACTCAGTTTTACAGTGAAAACTGCAGGAACTTCAAACCGGCACTACGAAAAATACTGAAGAAACACACTTAAGTTTTCTCCTGTGACCCATTCCATTTTTGCTAGATGAACGAACGTCTCTCCACATCCTCAGTTCTTAGAGATAATACTGTGTGAAAGGAGAACTTAACTAGATTGTAGAGAATACAATGTTTCTTTCAGTTGCAAATTACACTCCATCCATATATATGGGGAGGTACTAGCTCCAACTCGGTTTTACAGTAAAAACTTCAGGAAATTCAAACCGGCACAAGGAAAAAGACTGAGAAACAAGACAAATAGTTTCTCCTGCCATCCTTTCCCTTTGTACTAGATGAACGAAAGTCTCCCCACATGCTCATTTCTGAGAGATAAGTGTGAGTGAAAGCCGTCCTTCACGTTGCTTGTTGGGAACACAGAGTTTCTTTTCAGTTGCAAACTAAAAAAGCTTACATATATATGAGGAGGTATTAGCTCCAACTAATTTTTACAGTGAAACCTGCAGGAACTTCAAACCGGCACTAGGAAACAGACTGAGAAACTGAAGATAAAGTTTCTCCTGCAACCCATTCCTTTTTTGCGAGATGAACGAACGTCTCTCCACATGCTCATTTCTGAGAGATAAGTGGGTGTAAAAGCCTTCTTTCACCTAGCTTCTGAGGAACACAATTTCTTTTCAGTTGCAAATTACACTGCGTCCATATATATTGGGATTTACTAGCTACAAATCGGATTTACAGTGTAAACTGCAAGAAATTCAAACCGTCACTAGGAAACAGACTGAGAAACCAGACAAAAATTTCCCCTGAAACCTATTCCCTTTGTGCTAGATAACGAACGTCTCTCCACATGCTCATTTCAGAGAGATAAGTGTGTGTAAATGCCGTCTTTCACCTTGTTGGGAACACAGAGTTTCTTTTCAGTTGCAAACTACACACCATACTTATATATGGGAGGTATAAGCTCGAAATAATTTTTACATTGAAAACTGCAGGAACTTCAAACCAGCACTAGGAAACAGACTGAGAAACCAGACAAAAGTTTCCCTGCAACCAGTACACTTTGTGCTAGATTAACGAAAGTCTCTCCACATGATCAGTTCTGAGAATTATATATGTGTGAAAGCTGTCATTTTTCTAGCTTGTTGAGAACACAACGTTTCTTCTCAGTTGCAAACTACATTCCATCCATATATATGGGGAGGTGCTAGTTCCAACTCGGATTTACAGTGAAACCTGCATGAACTTCAAACCGGTACTAGGAATCAGACTGAGAAACAAGAATATAAGTTTCTCCTGCAAACCGTCCCCTTTGTCCTAGATGAACGAACGTCTCTCAACATGCTGATTTCAGAGAGCTAATTGTGTTTGAAAGCCGTCTTTCACCTAGCTTGTTGGGAACACAAAGTTCCTTTACAGTTGCAAACTACACTCCATCCATATATATGGGGTGGTACTACCTCCAAATCTGATTTACAGTGAAAAATGCGGGAACTTCAAACATGCACTAGGAAACAGACTGAGAAACCAGAGAAAAAGTTTCTCCTGCAACCCGTTCCCTTTGTGCTAGATGAACGAACATCTTTCCACATGCTCATTTCTGAGAGATAAGTGTGTGTAAAAGCCGTCTTTCATTTATCTTCTGAGGAACACAGTTTCTTTTCATTTGCAATATACACTGCGTCCATATATATTGGGATTTACTATCTCCTACTCGGATTTACAGTGAAAACTGCAGGAACTTCAAACCGTAACTAGGAAACACACTGAGAAACCAGAAAAATAGTTTCCCCTGCAACCAGTTCCCCTTGTGCTAGATGAACGAATGTCTCACCACACGCTCATTTCTGAGAGATAGTTGTGTGTGAAAGCCGACCTTCACCTAAATATTTGGGAACACAAAGTGACTTTTCAGTTGCCAACTACAATCCATCCATATATATGGGTAGGTAAAACCTCCAACTCAGTTTTA
Source organism: Camelus ferus (assembly GCF_009834535.1). Classification (NCBI taxonomy): domain Eukaryota; kingdom Metazoa; phylum Chordata; class Mammalia; order Artiodactyla; family Camelidae; genus Camelus; species Camelus ferus. The sequence continues at coordinate 4,357,384 of NC_045704.1, forward strand.
CAGTGAAAACTGCAGGAACTTCAAACCGGCACTACGAAAAAGACTGAAGAAACACACTTAAGGTTTCTCCTGTGACCCATTCCATTTTTGCTAGATGAACGAACGTCTCTCCACATCCTCAGTTCTTAGAGATAATACTGTGTGAAAGGAGAACTTTAACTAGATTGTAGAGAATACAAAGTTTCTTTCAGTTGCAAACTACACTCCGTCCATATATATGGGGAGGTACTATCTCCAACTCGGTTTTACAGTAAAAACTTCAGGAAATTCAAACCGGCACAAGGAAAAAGACGGAGAAAACAGACAAAAAGTTACCCCTGCAACCCGTTCCATTTGTATTAGATTAATGAATGTCTCTCCACAAGCTCAGTTCTGAGAGATAAATTTGTGTGAAAGCTGTCCTTAACCTACCTTGATGGGAACACATATTCTTTTCGGGTGCAAAATACACAGAATCCATATATATGGGGATTTACTAGCCCCAACTCGGATTTACAGTGAAAACTGCAGGAACTTCAATCCGTCACTAGGAAACAGACTGAGAAACAAGTGTAAAACTTCTCCTGCAACTCGTTCATTTTGTGCTAGATGAACAAACTTCTCTCTAAATGCTCAGTTCTGAGAGATAAGTGTGTGTGAAAGCCGCCCTTCACCTACCTTCTTGGGAAAAGAATATTTCTTTTCTGTTGCAAACTACACTCCATCCATATAAATGGGGAGGTACAAGCTCCAACTCGGTTTTACAGTGAAACCTGCAGGAACTTCAAACCGGTACTAGGAAACAGACTGATAAACAAGAAAAAAGTTTCTCCTGCAAACCTTCACCTTTGTCCTAGATGAACGAACGTCTCTCCACATGCTCATTTCAGAGAGATAATTGCGAGTGAAAGCCGTCTTTCCACTAGCTTGTTGGGAACACAAAGTTACTTTTCAGTTGCAAACTACACTCCATTCATATACATGGCTGGGTACAAGCTCCAACTCGGTATTACAGTGAGAACTGAAGGAATTTGAAATCGGCACTAGGCAACTGACTGAGAAACCAGTCAAATAGTTTCTCCTGCCATCCGTTCCCTTTGTACTAGATGAACGAAAGTCTCCCCACATGCTCATTTCTGAGAGATATGTGTGAGTGAAAGCCGTCCTTCACGTTGCTTGTTGGGAACACAGAGTTTCTTTTCATTTGCAAACTACAAAATCTTACATATATATGGGGAGGTATTAGCTCCAACTAATTTTTACAGTGAAACCTGCAGGAACTTCAAACCGGCACTAGGAAACAGACTGAGAAACTGGAGATAATGTTTCTCCTGCAATCCATTCCTTTTTTGCGAGATGAAAGAACGTCACTCCACATGCTCATTTCTGAGAGATAAGTGGGTGTAAAAGCCTTCTTTCACCTAGCTTCTGAGGAACACAATTTCTTTTCAGTTGCAAATTACACTGCATCCATATATATAGGGATTTACTAGCTACAAATCGGATTTACAGTGAAAACTGCAAGAAATTCAATCCGTCACTAGGAAACAGACTGAGAAACCAGACAAAAATTTCCCCTGCAACCTATTCCCTTTGTGCTAGATAACGAACGTCTCTCCACATGCTCATTTAGAGACATAAGTGTGTGTGAATGTCGTCCCTCACCTAAATATTTGGGAACACATAGTGTCTTTTCATTTTTAAACTACACTCCATCCATATATATGGGTATGTACTAGCTAAAGCTCGGTTTTACATTAAAAACTGCAGGAACTTCAATCCGTCACTAGGAAACAGACTGAGAAACAAGAGTAAAAATTCTCCTGCAACCCATTCCTTTTGTGCTAGATGAACGAACTTCTCACTAAATGCTCAGATCTGAGAGATAAGTGTGCGTGAAAGCCGTCCTTTTCCTTCCTTGTTGGGAAATCAGAGTTTCTTTCAGTTGCAAACTACACTCCATCCATATATATATTCTTAGGTTCTTGCTCCAACTCTGTATTTCGGTGACAACTGAAGGTAATTCAAACTGGCACTAGGAAACAGAATGAGAAACCAGACAAAAAGTTTATCCTGCCACCCGTTCCCTTTGTGCTAGATGAACGAACTTCTCTCCACATGATCAGTTCTGAGAGTTAAGTGTCTGTGAAAGCCGTCCTTCATCTTGCTTTTTGGGAATATATAGTTTCTTTTCAGTTGCAAACTACACTCCATCCATATATATGGTGTGGTACTAGCTCCAAATCTGATTTACAGTTTAAAATGCGGGAACTTCAAACAGGCACTAGGAAACAGACTGAGAAACCAGACTAAAAGTTTCTCCTGCAATCAGATAAATTTGTGCTAGATGAACGAACGTCTCTCCACATGCACATTTCTGAGAGATAAGTGTGAGTGAAAGCCGTCCTTCACGTTGCTTGTTGGGAACACAGAGTTTCTTTTCAGTTGCAAACTACAAAATATTACATATATATGGGGAGGTATTAGCTCCAACTAATTTTTACAGTGAAACCTGCAGGAACTTCAAACCGGCACTAGGAAACAGACTGAGAAACTGAAGATAAAGTTTCTCCTGCAATCCATTCCTTTTTTGCGAGATGAAAGAACGTCACTCCACATGCTAATTTCTGAGAGATAAGTGGGTGTAAAAGCCTTCTTTCACCTAGCTTCTGAGGAACAAAATTTCTTTTCAGTTGCAAATTACACTGCATCCATATATATAGGGATTTACTAGCTACAAATCGGATTTACAGTGAAAACTGCAAGAAATTCAAACCGTCACTAGGAAACAGACTGAGAAACCAGACAAAACTTTCCCCTGCAACCTATTCCCTTTGTGCTAGATAACGAACGTCTCTCCACATGCTCATTTCAGAGAGATAAGTGTGTGTGAATGCCGTCCTTCACCTATATATTTGGGAACACATAGTGTCTTTTCAGTTTTAAACTACACTCCATCCATATATATGGGTATGTACTAGCTAATCTCGGTTTTACATTAAAAACTGCAGGAACTTCAATCCGTCATTAGGAAACAGACTGAGATACAAGAGTAAAAATTCTCCTGCAACCCATTCCTTTTGTGCTAGATGAACGAACTTCTCACTAAATGCTCAGATCTGAGAGATAAGTGTGCGTGAAAACCGTCCTTTTCCTTCCTTGTTGGGAAATCAGAGTTTCTTTCAGTTGCAAACTACACTCCATCCATATATATATGCTTAGGTCCTTGCTCCAACTCTGTATTTCAGTGACAACTGAAGGTAATTCAAACTGGCACTAGGAAACAGAATGAGAAACCAGACAAAAAGTTTATCCTGCCACCCGTTCCCTTTGTGCTAGATGAACGAACTTCTCTCCACATGATCAGTTCTGAGAGTTAAGTGTCTGTGAAAGCCGTCCTTCATCTTGCTTTTTGGGAACACAGAGTTTCTTTTCAGTTGCAAACTACACTCCATCCATATATATGGTGTGGTACTAGCTCCAAATCTGATTTACAGTTTAAAATGCGGGAACTTCAAACAGGCACTAGGAAACAGACTGAGAAACCAGACTAAAAGTTTCTCCTGCAATCAGATAAATTTGTGCTAGATGAACGAACGTCTCTCCACATGCTCAGTTCTGAGAGATAAATGTGTGTGAAAGCCGTCCTTCAACTACCTTCTTGGCAAAGTATAGTTTCATTTCAGTTGCAAACTGCAGTCCATCCATATATATGGGGAGGTACTACCTCCAACAAGTGTTTACAGTGAAACTTCAGGATATTCAAACCGGCCCTAGGAAACAGACTGAGAAACCAGACCAAAAGTTTCTCCTGCAACACATTAATTTTGTGCTAGATGAATGAACTTCTCTCTAAATGCTCAGTTCTGGGAAATAAGTGTGTTATTCCGTACTTCCTCTATCCTTTTGGGACCACAAAGTTTCTTCTCATTTGTAAATTACACTCCACCCATATACATATGTGGGTACCAGCCCCAACTCGGTATTACAGTGAAAATAGAAGGAACTTCAAATCGGAAATAGAAAATAGACTGAGAAACGACACAACGTTTCCCTTGCAACCAGTTTTCTTTGTGTTAGATGAAAGATCGTCTATCCACATACTCAGTTATGAGAGTTAAGTGTGTGAGAAGTCGCCCTTCACCTACCTTCAAGGGAACAGAAAGTTACTTTTCAGTTGCAAACTACACTTCATCCATATATTTGGGGAGGAAATAGCTCCAACTCGGTTTTACATTGAAAACTGCAGGATCTTCAAACCACCACTAGGAAACAGGTTGAGAAACCAGACAAAAAGTTTCCCCTGCAACCAGTTCCCGTTGTGCTAGATGAACGAACGTCTCCCCACTTGCTCATTTCTGAGAGATAAGTGTGTGTGAAAGCCGTCCTTCACCTAAATATTTGGGAACACAAAGTTTCTTTTCAGTTGCAAACTACAATCCATCCATATATATCGGTAGGTACAACCTCCAACTCAGTTTTACAGTGAAAACTGCAGGAACTTCAAACCGGCACTACGAAACAGACTGAGAAAACACACTTAAGATTTCTCCTGTGACCCATTCCATTTGTGCTAGATGAACGAACGTCTCTCCACATCCTCAGTTCTTAGAGATTATACTGTGTGAAAGGAGAACTTCAACTAGATTGTAGAGACTACAAAGTTTCTTTCAGTTGCAAAATACACTCCATCCATATATATGGGGAGGTACTAGCTCCAACTCGGTTTTACAGTTAAAACTGCAGGAAATTCAAACCGGCACAAGGAAATAGATGGAGAAACCAGACTAAAAGTTACCCCTGCAAACTGTTCCCTTTGTGCTAGATGAACGAACGTCTCTCCACATGCTCTGTTCTGAGAGATAGGTGTGTGTGAAACCCGTCCTTCACCTTAGTTGTTGGGAACACAGAGTTTCTTTTCAGTTGCAAACTACACACCATACTTATATATGGGGAGGAATAAGCTCGAAATAATTTTTACATTGAAAACTGCAGGAACTTCAAACCAGCACTAGGAAACAGACTGAGAAACCAGACAAAAAGTTTCCCCTGCAACCAGTACCCTTTGTGCTAGAATAACGAACATCTCTCCACATGATCTGTTCTGAGAATTATGTGTGTGTAAAAGCCGTCTTTCACCTAGCTTGTTGGGAACACAAAGTTTCTTTCAGTTGCAAATTAACTCCATCCATATATATGGGGAGGTACTAGCTCCAACTCGGTTTTACTGTGAAACCTGCAGGAACTTCAAACAGGCACTAGGAAACAGACTGACAAAATTGAGATAAAGTTTCCCCTGCAACCCATTCCTTTTTTGCGAGATGAACGAACGTCACTCCACATGTTCATTTCTGAGAGATAAGTGTGTGTAAAAGCCGTTTTTCACCTAGCTTCTGAGGAACACAATTTCTTTTCAGTTGTAAATTACACTGCATCCATATATATTGGGATTTACTAGCTACAAATCGGATTTACAGTGAAAACTGCAAGAAATTCAAACCGTCAATAGGAAACAGACTGAGAAACCAGACAAAAATTTCCCCTGCAACCTATTCCCTTTGTGCTAGATAACGATCGTCTTTCCACATGCTCATTACAGAGAGATAAGTGTGTGTGAAAGTCGTCCCTCACCTAAATATTTGGGAACACATAGTGTCTTTTCAGTTGTAAACAACACTCCATCCATATATATGGATATGTACTAGCTAAAACTCGGTTTTACATTAAAAACTGCAGGAACTTCAATCCGTCACTAGGAAACAGACTGAGAAACAAGAGTAAAAATTCTCCTGCAACCCATTCCTTTTGTGCTAGATGAACGAACTTCTCACTAAATGCTCAGTTCTGAGAGATAAGTGTGTGTGAAAGTCGTCCTTCTCCTTCCTTGTTGAGAAATCAGAGTTTCTTTCAGTTGCAAACTACCCTCCATCCATATATATATGCTTAGGTTCTAGCTCCAACTCTGTATTTCAGTGACAACTGATGGTAATTCAAATTGGCACTAGGAAACAGAATGAGAAACCAGACAAAATTTATCCTGCCACTCGTTCCCTTTGTGCTAGATGAACGAAAGTCTCCCAACTTGTTCAGTTCTGAATGATATTTGTGTGTGAAAGCCACCCTTCACCTACCTTCTAGTAATAGAAAGTTTCTTTTCATTTGCAAACTACACTCCATTCATATAACTGGGGAGGTACTAACTCCAACTCGGATTTACAGTGAAAACTGCAGGAAATTCAAACTGTCACTAGGAAATAGACTGAGAAGCAAGTGTAAAATTTCTCCTGCAACCCGTTCCCTTTGTGCTAAATGAACGAACTTCTCTCCACATGATCAGATCTGAGAGTTAAGTGTCTGTGAAAGCCATTCTTCATCTTGCTTTTTGGGAACACAGAGTTTCTTTTCAGTTGCAAACTACACTCCATCCATATATATGGGGTGGTACTAGCTCCAAATCTGATTTACAGTTAAAAATGCTGGAACTTCAAACAGGCACTAGGAAACAGACTGAGAATCCAGACAAAAAGTTTCTCCTGCAACCTGTTAAATTTTGCTAGATGAAAGAACGTCTCCCCACATGCTCATTCCTGAGAAATAAATCTGTGTGAAAGCCTTCCTTCACCTAGCTTGTTGGGAACACAATTTCTTTTCATTTGCAATATACACTGCATCCATATATATGGGGATTTACTAGCACCAACTCGGATTTACAGTGAAAACTGCAGGAACTTCAAACCAGCACTAGAAAATAGGCTTAGAATTCAGAGTAATTGTTTCTCCTGAAAACTGTTCACTTTGTGCTAGATTAAGGAACATCTCTATAATGCTCAGTTCTGAGAGATAAATGTGTGTGAACGCCGTCCTTCACGTTGCTTGTTGGGAACACAGAGATACTTTTCATTTGCAAACTACACCCCATACATATATATCGGGAGGTATTACCACCAACTAGAGTTTATAGTGAAAACTGAAGGAAATTCAAGCCGGCACTAGGAAACAGACTGAGATACCAGACAAAAATTTTTACCTGCAACCAGTTCCCTTTGTGCTAGATGAACGAACGTCTCTCCACATGCTCAGTTCTGAGAGATAAATGTGTGTGAAAGCCGTCTTTCACCTAGCTTGTTGGGAACACAATTTCTTTTCATTTGAAAAATACACTGCATCCATATATATGGGGATTTTCTAGCATCAACTCGCATTTCAGTGAAACCTGCAGGAACTTCAAACCGGCAGTAAGAAAAAGACTGAGAAAACACACTTAAAGTTTCTCCTGTGACACGTTCCATTTGTGCTAGATGAACGAAGCTCTCTCCACATCCTCAGATCTTAGAAATATTACTGTGTGAAAGGCGTACTTCAACTTTATTGTTGAGAACTCAAAGTTTCTTTTCAGTTGCAAACTACACTCCATCCATATATATGGGGATGTACAAGCTAAAAATCGCTTTTACAGTGAAAATTGCAGGAATTTCAAACCGGACCTAGAAACAGACTGAGAATGCAGACTAAAAGTTACTCCTGCAACCCGTTCCTTTTGTGCTAGATTAACGAACTTCTATCTAAATGCTCAGTTCTAAGAGATAAGTGTGTGTGAATGCCGTCCTTCTCCTTGCTTGTTGGGAAAACAGAGATTCTATACATTTGCTAACTACATTCCATCCATATATATGCTTAGGTGCTAGCTTCAAATCTGTATTTCAGTGACAACTGAAGGAACTTCAAACCGGCAATAGAAAACAGAATGGGAAACCTGACAAAAAGTTTACCCTGCCAACCTTTCCCTTTGTGCTAGATGAACGAACGTCTCTCAACATAATCATTTCTGAGAGATAAGTGTGTGTGCAAGCCGTCCTTCACCTAGCTTGTTGGGAAAACAGTGTTTCTTTTCAGGTGCAAACTACACTCCATCCATATATATGGGGAGGTACTAGCTCCAACTCGGTTTTTCAGTGAAAACTGCAGGAAATTCAAAACGCCACTGGAAAACAGACTGAGAAACTAGAGTAAAATTTCTCCTGCAACCCGTTCTCTTTGTGCTAGATGAACGAAAGTCTCTCCACTTGCTCAGTTCTGAATGATAAGTGTGTGTGAAAGCCAAACTTCACCTACATTCTAGGGAACAGAAAGTTTCTTTTCAATTGCAAACTACACTCCATCCATATAAATGGGGATGTACTAGCTCCAACTCGGTTTTACAATGAAAAGTGAAGGAACTACAAACCATCACTAGGAAACAGACTGAGAAAAAAGAGTAAAACTTTCCCTGCAAACCTTTCCTAGTGTGCTAGATGAACGAACGTCTCTCCATTTGCTGAGTTCTGAAAGATAAGTGTGTGTGAAAGCCGCCCTTCACCTACAATCTAGGTAACAGAAAGTTTCGTTTCAGTTGCAAACTACACTTCATCCATATAAATGGGGAGGTATTACCTCGAAATCTGTTTTACACTGAAAACTGCAGGATCTTCAAACAGGCACTAGGAAACAGCCTGAAAAACTAGAGTAATTGTTTCACCTGCAACCCGTTCCCTTTGTGCTAGATTAATGAACGTCTCTCTAACTGCTCAGTTCTGAGAGATAAGTGTGTGTGAAAGTCGTCCTTCAACTTGCTTGTTGGGAAAACAGAGTTTCTTTTCAGTTGCAAAATACACACCATGCATATACATGGGGAGGTATTAGCTCCAATTAATTTTTACAGTGAAAACTGCAGGAACTTCAAACCGGCACTAGGAAACAGACTGAGAAACCAGACAAATAGTTTCTCCTGCATCCAGTTCCATTTGTGCTAGATGAACGAACGTCTCTCCACTTGCTCAGTTCTGAGAGATAAATGTCTGTGAAAGCCGTCCTTCCTGTAGCTTTTTGGGAACACAAAGTTTCTTTTCAATTGCAAACTACACGCCATCCATATATATGGGTAGGTACTAGCTCCAACTCGGGTTTACTGTGAAAATTGCAGGAACTTCAAACAGGCCCTTTGAAACAGGCTGAGAAAATTGAGATAAATTTTCTCCTGCCACCCGATCCCTTTTTGCGAGATGAACGAACGTCACTCCACATGCTCATTTCTGAGAGATACTTGTGTGTAAAAGCCGTCTTTCACCTAGCTTCTGAAGAACACAGTTTCTTTTCAGTTGCAAATACACTGCATCCATATATATGGGATTTACTAGCTCCAAATCGGATTTACAGTGAAAACTGCAGGAACTTCAAACCGTCACTAGGAAACAGACTGAGAAACCAGACAAAAAGATTCCCCTGCAACCAGTTACCTTTTGGTTAGATGAACGAACGTCTCTCAACATGCTCAGTTCTGAGAGATATGTGTGTTTGCAAGCCGTCCTTCACCTTGCTTGTTGGAAAAACAGTGTTTCTTTTCATTTGCCAACTACACTCCATCCATATATATGGGGAGGTACTAGCTCCAACTTTGTTTTGCAGTGAAATCTGCAAGAAATTCAAAACGTCACTAGAAAACAGACTGAGAAACCAGAGTAAAATTTCTCCTGCAACCCGTTCTCTTTGTGCTAGATGAACGATCGTCTCTCCACTTGCTCAGTTCTGAATGATAAGTGTGTGTGAAAGCCGCCCTTCACCTACATTCTAGGTAACAGAAAGTTTCTTTTCAGTTGCGAACAACACTCCATAAATATAAATGGGGAGGTACTAGCTCAAGCTCGGTTTTACAGTGAAAACTGCAGGATCTTCAAACCGGCACTAGGAAACAGGCTTAGAAAACACAGTAAGTGTTTCTCCTTCATCCCGTTCACGTTGTGCTAGATTAACGAATGTCTCTCCACATGCTCAGTTCTGAGAGATATGTGTGGGTAAAAGCGGTCTTTCAACTAGCTTGTTGGGAACACAAATTTTCTTTCAGTTGCAAACTACACTCCATCCATATATATTGGTAGGTACTAGCTCCAAATCGGTTTTACTGTGAAAATTGCAGGAACTTGAAACTGGGGCTAGGAAACAGACTGAGCAAATGGAAATAAAGTTTCTCCTGCCACCTGATCCCTTTTTGCAAGATGAACGAACGTCACTCCACATGCTCATTTCTGAGAGATAAGTGTGTGTAATAGCCATCTTTCACCTAGATTCTGAAGAACACAGTTTCTTTTCAGTTGCAAAATACTCTTCATCCTTGTATATTGTGATTTACTAGATCCAAATCGGATTTACAGTGATAACTGCAGGAACTTCAAACCGTCACTGGGAAACAGAGTGAGAAACCAGACAAAAAGTTTCTCCTGCAAACATTTCCCTTTGTGTTACATGAACGAACGTCTCTCCACATGCTCATTTCTGAGAGATAATTGTGTGTGAATGCCGTCCTTCACCTAATTATTTGGGAACACAAAGTTTCTTTTCAGTTGCAAACTACACTCCATCCATATATACATGTAGGTACTAGCTCCAACTCGGGTTTACAGTGAAAACTGCAGGAACTTCAAACCGGCAATAAGAAAAAGACTGAGAAAACACACTTAAAGTTTCTCCTGTGACACATTCCCTTTGTGCTAGATGAACGAAGGTCTCTCCACAACCTCAGATCTTACAAATATTAATGTGTGAAAGGCGTATTCAACTACATTGTAGAGAACACAAAGTAACTTTTCAGTAACAAACTACACTCCATCCATATATATGGGGATGTACAAGCTCCAAATCGCTTTTACAGTGAAAATTGCAGGAAATTCAAACCGGCCCTAGAAACAGACTGAGAATCCAGACTAAAAGTTACACCTGCAACACGTTCCCTTTGTGCTAGATTAACGAACGTCTCCCCACATGCTCAGTTCTGAGAGATAAATGTGTGTGAAAGCCGTCCTTCACCTAGCTTGTTGGGAAGACAGATTCTTTTCGGTTGCAAACACACTGAATCCATATATATGGGGATTTACAAGCTTCAACTAGGATCTACAGTGAAAACTGCAGGAACCTCAACCTGTCACTAGGAAACAGACTGAGAAACAAGAGTAAAACTTCTCCTGCAACCCGTTCCTTTTGTGCTAGATTAACGAACGTCTCTTTAACTGCTCAGTTCTGAGAAATAAGTGTGTGTGAAAGCCGTCCTTCAACGTGCTTGTTGGGAACACAGAGTTTCTTTTCAGTTGCAAAATACACACCATACATATATATGGGGAGGTATTAGCACCAATTAATTTTTACAGTGAAAACTGCAGGAACTCCAAACCGGCACTAGGAAACAGACTGAGAAACCAGACAAATAGTTTCTCCTGATACCAGTTCCCTTTGTGCTAGATGAACAAACGTCTCTCCACTTGCTCAGTTCTGGAGATAAGTGTCTGTGAAAGCCGTCCTTCCTCTAGCTTTTTGGGAACACAAAGTTTCTTCTCAGTTGCATATTACACTCCTTCCATATACATGGGTGGGTACTAGCTCCAACTCGTTATTACAGTGAAAATTGAAGGAAATTCAAAACGGAACTAGAAAACAGACTGAGAAACCACAGATAAAGTTTCTCCTGTATCCCGTTTCCTTTGTGCTAGATGAACAAACGTCTCTCCACATACTCAGTTCTGAGAGATAAGTGTGTGTGAAAGCCGCCCTTCTCCTATATTCTAGGAAACAGATAGTCTGTTTTCAATTGCAAACTGCACTCCATCTATATAAATGGGGATGTACTAGCTCCAACTCGGTTTTACAATGAAAAGTGAAGGAACTACAAACCGACACTAGGAAACAGACTGAGAAACAAGAGTAAAACTTTCCCTGCAATCCTTTCCTATTGTGCTAGATGAACGAACGTCTCTCCACTTGCTGAGTTCTGAGAGAATAGTGTGTGTGAAAGCCGCCCTTCTCCTACATTCTAGGAAACAGAAAGATTCTTTTCAGTTGCAAACTACACTCCATCCATATAAATGGGGAGGTTTTACCTCCAAATCGGTTTTACAGTGAAAACTGCAGGAACTTCAAACCGGCACTAGGAAACAGACTGAGAAACCAGACAAATAATTTCTCTTGCAACCAGTTCCATTTGTGCTAGATGGACGAACGTCTCTCCACTTGCTCAGTTCTGAGAGATAAGTGTCTGTGAAAGTCGTCCTTCCTCTAGCTTTTTGGGAACACAAAGTATCTTTTCAATTGCAAACTACATGCCATCCATATATATGGGCAGGTACTAACTCCAACTCGGGTTACTGTGAAAATTGCAGGAACTTCAAACAGGCGCTAGGAAACAGACTGAGAAAATGGAGATAAAGTTTCTCCTGCCACCCTATCCCTTTTTGCGAGATGAAAGAACGTCACTCCACATGCACATTTCTGAGAGATAAGTGTGTAAAAGCCGACCTTCACCTAGCTTCTGAAGAACACAGTTTCATTTGAGTTGCAAATACACTGCATCCATATATAAGGGATTTACTAGCTCCAAATCGGATTTACAGTGAAAGCTGCAGGAACTTCAAACCGTCACTAGGAAACAGACTGAGAAACCAGACAAAAAGATTCCCCTGCTACCAGTTCCCTTTGTGTTAGATGAACGAACGTCTCTCAACCTGCTCAGTTCTGAGAGATAAGTGTGTGTGCAAGCCGTCCTTCACCTAGCTTGTTGGAAAAACAGTGTTTCTTTTCATTTGCCAACTACACTACATCCATGTATATGGGGTGGTACTAGTTCCTACTTTGTTTTACAGTGAATTCTTCAGGAAATTCAAAACGTCACTAGAAAACAGACTGAGAAACCAGAGTAAAATTTCTCCTGCAACCCGTTCTCTTTGTGCTAGATGAACGAAGGTCTCTCCACATGCTCAGTTCTGAATGATATTTGTGTGTGAAAGCCGCCCTTCACCTACATTCTAGGTAACAGAAAGTTTCTTTTCAGTTGCAAACTACAATCCATCCATATAAATGGGGATGTACTAGCTACAGCTCGGTTTTACAGTGAAAACTGCAGGATCTTCAAACCGGCCCTAGGAAACAGGCTTAGAAAACACAGTAATTGTTTCTCCTTCAATCCGTTCCCGTTGTGCTAGATTAACGAATGTCTCTCTAAATGCTCATTTCTGAGAGATGTGTGTGTGAAAGCCGTCCTTCACCTTGCTTCTTGGGAACACAGACTTTCTTTTCAGTTGCAAACTACACACCATATATATATATGGGGAGGTATTAGCTCCAATTAATTTTTACCGTGAAAACTGCAGGAACTTCACACCGGCACTAGGAAACAGACTGGGAAACCAGACAAATAGTTTCTAGTGCAAACAGTTCCCTTTCTGCTAGATGAACGAACGTCTCTCCACAAGCTCAGTTGTGAAAGATGTGTGTGTGTAAAAGCCGTCTTTCAACTAGCTTGTTGTGAACACAAAGTTTCTTTCAGTTGCAAACTACACTCCATCCATATATATGGGGAAGTACTAGCTCCAACTCGGTTTTACTGTGAAAATTGCAGGAACTTGAAACTGGGGCTAGGAAACAGACTGAGCAAATGGAAATAAAGTTTCTCCTGCCACCCGATTCCTTTTTGCGGGATGAACGAACGTCACTCCACATGCTCATTTCTGAGAGATGTGTGTTTAAAAGCCGTCTATCACCTAGCTTCTGAAGGACACAGTTTCTTTTCAGTTGCAAAATACTCTTCATCCTTGTATATTGTGATTTACTAGATCCAAATCGGATTTAGAGTGAAAACTGCAGGAACTTCAAACCGTCACTAGGAAACAGAGTGAGAAACCAGACAAAAAGTTTCCCCTGCAACCATTTCCCTTTGTGTTACATGAACGAACGTCTCTCCGCATGCTCATTTCTGAGAGATAATTGTGTGTAAATGCCGTCCTTCACCTAAATATTTGGGAACACATAGTGTCTTTTCAGGTGCAAACTACACTCCACCAATATATATGTAGGTACTAGCTCCAACTCGGTTTTACAGTGAAAACTGCAGGAACTTCAAACCGGCAATAAGAAAAAGACTGAGAAAACACATTTAAATTTCTCCTGTGACACGTTCCCTTTGTGTTAGATGAACGAAGGTCTCTCCACATCCTCAGTTCTTAGAAATTTTACTGTGTGAAAGGCGTACTTCAACTAGATTGTAGAGAACACAAAGTTTCTTTTCAGTTGCAAACTACACTCCATCCATATATATGGGGATGTACAAGCTCCAAATCGCTTTTACAGTGAAAATTGCAGGAATTTCAAACCGGCCCTAGAAACAGACTGAGAATCCAGACAAAAAGTTATTCCTGCAACACGTTCCCTTTGTGCTAGATTAACGAACGTCTCCCCACATGCTCTGTTCTGAGAGATAAATGTGTGTGAAAGCTGTCCTTCAACTAGCTTGTTGGGAACACAGATTCTTTTCGGTTGCAAATACACTGAATCCATATATATGGGGATTAACAAGCTCCAACTCGGATTTACAGTGAAAACTGCAGGAACTTCAATCTGTCACTTGGAAACAGACTGAGAAACAAGAGTAAAACTTCTCCTGCCACCCGTTGCTTTTGTGCTGTTTAACGAAGTTCTCTCTAAATGCTCAGTTCTGAGAGATAAGTTTGTGTGAAATCGGTCCTTCCACTTTCTTGTTGGGAAACAGAGATTATTTTCATTTGCAAACTACACTCCATCCATATATATGCTTAGGTTCTAGCTTCAAATCTGAATTTCAGTGACAACTGAAGGTACTTCAAACCAGCAGTAGAAAACAGAATGACAAACCTGACAAAAAGTTTAACCTGCCAACCTTTCCCTTTGTGCTAGATGAATGAACGTCTCTCAACATAATCATTTCTGAGAGATAAGTGTGTGTGCAAGCCGTCCTTCACCTAGCTTGTTGGGAAAACTGTGTTTCTTTTCAGGTGTAAACTACACTCCATTCATATATATTGGGATGTACTAGCTCCAACTCTGTTTTACAGTGAAATCGGCAGGAAATTCAAAACGTCACTAGAAAACAGACTGAGAAACTAGAGTAAAATTTCTTCTGCAACCTGTTCTCTTTGTGCTAGATGAACTAACGTCTCTCCTCTTGCTCGGTTCTGAATGATATGTGTGTTTGAAAGCCGACCTTCTCCTTCATTCTAGGGAACAGAAAGTTCCTTTTCAATTGGAAACTACACTCCATCCATATAAATGGGGAGGTACTAGCTCCAACTCGGTTTTACAGTGATAACTGAAGGAACTATAAACCGTCACTAGGAAACAGACTGAGAAAAAAGAGTAAAACTTCCCCTGCAAAACTTTTCTATTTTGCTAGATGAACGAACGTCTCTCCACTTACTGAGTTCTGAGAGAAAAGTGTATGTGAAAGCAGCCCTTCACCTACATTCTAGGGAACAGAAAGTTTCTTTTCAGTTGCAAACTACTCTCCATCCATATAAATGGGGAAGTATTACCTCCAAATCGGTTTTATAGTCAAAACTGCAGGATCTTCAAACCGGCACTAGGAAACAGCCTGAGAAACTAAAGTAATTGTTTCACCTGCAACCCGTTCCCTTTGTGCTAGATTAACGAACGTCTCTCTAACTGCTCAGTTCTGAGAGATAAGTGTGTGTGAAAGCCGTCCTTCAACTTGCTTGTTGGGAACACAGAGTTTCTTTTCAGTTGCAAAATACACACCATACATATATATGGGGAGGTATTAGCTCCAATTAATTTTTACAGTGAAAACTGCAGGAACTTCAAACTGGCACTAGGAAACAGACTGAGAATCCAGACATATAGTTTCTCCTGAAATCAGTTCCCATTGTTCTAAATGAACGAATGTCTCTCAACTTGCTCAGTTCTGAGAGATAAGTGTCTGTGAAAGCCGTCCTTCCTCTAGCTTTTTGGGAACACAAAGTTTCTTTTCAGTTGCAAACTACACTCCATTCATATACATGGGTGTGTACTAGCTCCAACTCGGTATTACAGTGAGAACTGAAGGAACTTCAAATCGACACTAGAAAACAGACTGAGAAACCACAGATAAAGTTTCTCCTGCAACCCGTTCCCTTTGAGCTTGATGAACGAACTTCTCTCCACATAATCAGTTCTGAGAGATATGTGTCTGTGAAAGCCGTCCTTCACCTTGCTTAATGGGAACACAGAGATTCTTTTCAGTTGTTAACTACTAACCATCCATATATATGGGGAGGTACAAGCTCCAAATCGGTTTTACAGTGAAACCTGCAGGAATTTCAAACCGGTACTAGGAAACAGACTAAGCATCCACAATAAATATTTCTCCTGCAAACTGTTCCCTTTCTGTTAGATGAACGAACGTCTCTCAACATGCTCAGTTCTGAGAGATAATGTGTGTGCAATCGTCCTTAAACCAGCTTGTTGGGAAATTAGAGTTTGTTTTCAGTTGCAAACTACACTCCATCCCTATATTTGGGGAGGTACTAGCTCCAACTCGGTTTTACTGTGAAAAATGCAGGAAATTCAAAACGTCACTAGAAACAGACTGAGAAACCAGAGTAAAATTTCTCCTGCCAACTGTTCCCTTTGTGCTAGATGAATGAACGTCTCTCCACTTGCTCAGTTCTGAATGGTAAGTGTGTGTGAAAGCCTTCCTTTTTCTAGCTTGTTGGGAACACAAAGTTTCTTCTCAGTTGCCATCTACACTCCATCCATATAAATGGGGAAGTAATAGCTCCAACTGTGGTTTACGTTGAAAAGTGCAGGGACTACCAAACGGCGGTAGGAAACAGACTGAGAAACCACACTAAACTTTTCTCCTGCAACCATTTCCCTTTGTGCTAGATTAACGAACGTCTCTCCACATACTCAGTTCTGAGAGATAAATGTGTGTGAAAGCTGTCCTTCACCTAGCTTGTTGGGAACACACTTTCATTTCTGTTGCAAAATTCACTGCATCCATATATATGGGGATTTACTAGCTCCAACTCGTATTTATAGTGAAAACTGAAGGAACTTCAAACCGTCATTCGGAAACAGACTGAGAAAGAAATGTAAAATTTCTCCTGTAACCCTTTCCTATTGTGCTAAATGAACGAAACTCTCTCCACTTGCTCAGATCTGAGAGATAAGTGAGTGTGAAAGCCGTACTTCACCTAGCTTGTAGGGAACACAAAGTGTCTTTTCATTTGCAATCTACACTGCATAAATGTATATGGGGAAGTACTAGCTCCAAATCGGATTTACAGTGAAAATTGCTGGAACTGCAAACCGCCACTAGGAAACAGACTGAGAATCCACAATAAATGATTTACCTGCAAACCGTTCCCTTTGTGCTACATGAACGAACATCTCTCCACATGCTCAGTTCTGAGAGATAATTGTGTGTGAAATCCGTCCTTCACCTATCTTGTTGGGAACAAAAAGTTTCTTTTCAGTTGCAAGCTACACTCCATCCATATATATGGGGAGGTACTAGCTTCAAATCAATTTTACAGTGAAACCTGCCGGAACTTCAAACCAGCCCTAAGCATCAGACTGAATAACCAGACTAAAAGATTCTCCTGAAAACCGCTCCCTTTGTGTTAGATGAACGAACATCTCTCCACATGCTCATTTCAGAGAGATTAGAGTGTGTGAAAGCCGTCCTTCACCTAAATATTTGGGAACACAAATGTCTATTCATTTGCAAACTACACTTCATCCATATATATGGGGAGGTACTAGCTCCAAACCTGTATTACAGTGAAAACTGCAGGATCTTCTAACCCGCACTAGGAAACAGGCTTAGAAACTAGAGTAATTGTTTCTCCTGCAACCAGTTCCCTTTGTGCTAGATTAACGAACGTCTCTAAATGCTCAGTTCTGAGAGATAAGTATGTGTGAAAGCCGTCATTCAACTTGCTTGTTGGGAACACAGAATTTCCTTTAATTTGCAAACTAAAAACCAAACATATATATGGTTAGGTATTTACTCCAATAAGTTTTTACAGTTAAAACTGCATGAAATTCAAACCGTCACTAGGAAACTGAAAGAAACCAGAAAAAAGTTTCACTTGCAACCAGTTCCCTTTGTGCTAGATGAAAGAACGTCTCTCCACATGCTCAGTTCTGAGAGATAAATGTGTGTGAAAGCCGCCTTTCACCTACATTTTTGGGAACACAATTTCTTTTCATTTGCAAATTACACTGCATCCATATATATGGGGATTTACTAGCACCTACTCGGATTTACAGTGAAAACTGCAGGTTCTTCTAACCGTCAATAGGAAACAGACTGAGAAACCTGACTAAAAGTTTCTCCTGCAAACCGTTCCCTTTGTGCTAGTTGAACGAACGTCTCTCCTCATGCTCATTTCTGAGACATAAGTGTGTGTGAAAGCCGTGCTTCACCTAAATATTTGGGAACACAAAGTGTCTATTCAGTTGCAAACTACACTCCTTCCATATATATGGGGAGGTACCATATCCAACACAGTTTTACAGTGAAAACTGCAGGAAATTCATACCGGCACTAAGAAACAGACTGAGAAAACACACTTAAAATTTCTCCTGTGATCGTTCCCTGTGTGCTAGATGAACGAACTTGTCTCCACATAATCATTTCTGAGAGATAAGTGTCTTGTGAAAGCCGTTTTTCACCTTGCTTGTTGGGAACACAGAGTTTCTTTTCAGTTGCTAACTACACACCATGCATATATATGGGCAGGTACTAGCTCCAAATCGGTTTTACATTGAAACCTGCAGGAACTTGAATCAGACACTAGGAAACAGACTGAGAAACCACAGTAAAAGTTTCTGCTGCGACCCTTAATATTTGTGCTAGATGAACGAACGTCTCTCAACATGCTCAGTTCTGAGAGATACGTGTGTGTGAAAGGCGTATTTCAACTATATTGTAGAGAAAAATAAGTTTCTTTTCATATGCTAACTACACTCCATCCATATATATGCTTAACTTCTAGCTCCAACTCTGTATTTCAGTGACAAATGAAGGTACTTCAAACCGGCACTAGGAAACAGAATAAGAAAAAAATAAAATGTTTACCTGCCACCCGATCCCTCTGTGCTAGACGAACGAACGTCTCTCAACTTGCTCAGTTCTGAGAGATAAGTGTGTGTGCAAGACGTCCTTCACCTAGCTTGTTGGGAAAACAGAGTTTCTTTTCAGTTGCAAACTACACTCCATCCTTATATTTGGGGAGGTACTAGCTCCAACTCGGTTTTACATGGAAAACTGCAGGAATTTCAAACCGTCACTAGAAAACAGACTGAGAAACGAGGGTAAAATTTCTCCTGCAACCCGTTCCCTTTGTGCTAGATGAACGATCGTCTCTCCACTTGCTCAGTTCTGAATGATAAGTGTGTGTGAAACCCGTCCTTCTTCTAGCTTTTTGGGACACAAAGTTTCTTCTCATTTGCCATCTACATTCCATCCATATAAATGTGGAGGTAATAACTCCAACTGGTGTTTATGGTGAAAAATGTAGGAACTACAAAACGGCGGTAGGAAACAGACTGAGAAACTGCACTAAAATTTTCTCCTGCCAACCGATCCCCTTGTGTAAGATGAACGAACGTCTCTCAACATGCTTAGTTCAGAGAGATAAGTGTGTGTGCAAGCCATCCTTCACCTTGCTTGTTGTGAACAGGGTTTCTTTTCAGTTGCAAACTACAAACCATCCATATATATGGGGAGGTACAAGCTTCAAATACACTTTACTGTGAAAAATGCTGGATAATCAAAGCGGCACTAGGAAACAGACTGAGAAACCAGACAAAAAGCTTCTCCTGCAACCAGTTCCATTTGTGCTAATAGAACGAACGTCTCTCCACATGCTCAGTTCTGAGAGATAAATGTGTGTTGAAGCCGTCCTTCAACTAGCTTGTTGGGAACACAATTTCTTTTCATTTGCAAAATACACTGCATCCATATATACAGGGATTTACCAGCACCAATTCGGATTTACAGTGAAAACTGCAGGAAATTCTAACCATTTCTAGGAAACAGACTGAGAAACAAGAGCAAAACTTCCCGTGCAACCATTTTCTATTGTGCTAGATGAACGAACGTCTCTCCACTTACTCAGTTCTGAGAGATAATTATGTGTGAAAGCCATTCTTCCTCTAGCTTTTTGGGAACACAAAGTGTCTTTTCAGTTGCAAACTACATTCCATCCATATATATGGTCATGTACAAGCTCCAACTCGGTTTTACAGTGAAAACTGCAGGATCTTCTAACCGGCACAAGGAAACAAACTGAGAATCCATGCTAAATGTTTCTCCTGCAAACCGTTCCCTTTGTACTACATGAACGAAACTCTCTACACATGCTCAGTTCTGAGAGGTAATTGTGTGTGAAATCCGTCCTTCACCTAGCTTGTTGGGAACACATAGTTTCTTTTCAGTTGAAAACTATTGTCTATTCATATATATGGGAAGGTACTAGCTCCAACTCAGATTTACAGTGAAAATTGCAGGAACTAAAAACGGCACTAGTAAACAGACTGGGAATCCACACTAAAAGTTCCCCTACACACCGTTAACTTTGTGATAGATAAACGAACGTCTCTCCACATGCTCAGTTCTGAGAGATATGTGTGAGTGAAAGCCGTCCTTCACCTAGCTTGTTGGGAACACAAAGTTTCTTTTCAGTTGCAAAATACACTCCATCGATTTACATGGGTAACTTCTAGTTCCAACTCGATATTACAGTGACAACTGAGGGAACATCAAACCGGCACTCGGAAACAGACTGAGAAACCAGACAAAAGATTCCCTGCCACACGTTCCCTTTGTGCTATATGAACGAACATCTCTCATCATGCTCAATTCTGAGAAAAAAGAGTGTGTGAAAGCGGGTCTTCAACTAGCTTGTTTGGAACAAAAAGGTTCTTTCAGTTGAAAACTACAATCCATCCATATATATGGGGAAGTACAAGCTCCAACTCAGTTTTACAGTGAAAACTGCAGGAAATTCAAACCGGCACTAGGAAACAAAATGAAAAACCAGAGTAAAATTTCTCGAGCAACCCCTTCCCTTTGTGCAAGATGAAGGAACTTCTCTCCACTTGCTAAGTTCTGAGGGATAAGTGTGTGTGAAAGGCGTCCTTCCTCTAGCTTTTTGGGAACACAAAGTTTCTACTCACTTGCAAATTAGACTCCATCCATATACAACTGTGGGTTCTAGCTCCAACTCGGTATTACAGTGAAAAATGAAGGAACTTCATATCGGCATCAGGAAACACACTGAGAAACCAAAGATAAAGTTTTTCCTGCAAACCATTTCATTTGTGCTAGATGAACGATCGTCTCTCCACATACTCAGTTCTGAGAGATAAGTGTGTGTGAAAGCCGTCCTTCACCTACCTTCTAGGGAACAGAAAGTTTCTTTTCAGTTTTAAACTACACTCCATCCATATAAATTGAGAGGTACTAGCTCTAACTCGATTTTACAGTGAAAAATGCAGGATCTTCAAACGGGCACTAGGAAACAGGCTGAGAAACCAGAGTAAGTGTTTATCCTGCAACCCGTTCCCTTTGGGCTAGATTAACAAACGTCTCTCTAAGTGCTCAGTTCTGAGAGATAAGTGTGTGTGAAAGCCGTCCTTCACCTTGCTTGTTGGGATCACAGAGTTTCTTTTCAATTGCAAACTGCTCAACATACATATATATATGGGGAGGTACTAGCTCCAACCCTGTTTTACTGTGGAAATTGAAGGAGCTTCAAACAGGCACTAGGAAACAGACTGAGAAACCGGAGATAAAGTTTCTCCTGCAACCCGTTCCCTTTTTGCGAGATGAACGAACATCCCTCCACATGCACATTTCTGAGAAATAAATGTGTGTAAAAGCCGTCTTTCAACTAGCTGGTGAGGAACACAGTTTCGTTTCAATTGCAAAATACAGTGCATGCAAATATACTGGGATTAACTAGCTCCATCTCGGATTTACAGTGAAAACTACAATAAATTTAAACAGTCACTAGGAAACAGAATGAGAAACCAGAAAAAATGTTTCCCCTGTGACCTGTTCCCTTTGTGATAGATGAACGAACGTCTCTTCACATGCTCATTTCTGAGAGATAAGTGTGTGTGAATGCTGTACTTCACCTAAATATTTGGGAACACAAATTGTCTTTTCAGTTGCAAACTACACTCCATCCATATATATGGGTTGGTACTAGCTCCAACTCGGTTTTACAGTGAAAACTGCACTAACTTCAAACTGGCAGTATGAAACAGACTGAGATACAACAATAAAAGTTTCCCCTGCAAACCGTTCCCTTTGCGCTAGATTTACGAACGTCTCTCAACATGCTCACTTCTGAGAGATAAGTGCGTGTGAAAGCCGTCCTTCACCTAGCTTGTTGGAGAACACAATTTCTTTTCATTTGCAAAATACACTGCATCCATATATATGGGGATTTACTAGCACCAACTAGGATTTACAGTGAAAACTGCAGGATCTTCTAACCGTCACTAGGAAATAGACTGAGAAACAAGAGTAAGACTTCCCCTGCAAACCTTTCCTATTGTGCTAGATGAACGAAAGTCTCTCCACTTGCTCAGTTCTGAGAGATAAGTGTGTGTGAAAGCCATCCTTCCTCTATCTTGTTGGGAACACAAAGTTTATTCTCAGTTGCAAACTAGATTCCAACCATATTTATGGTCATGTACAAGCTCCAACTCGGTTTTACAGTGAAAACTGCAGGATCTTCAAACCGGCACAAGGAAACAGCCTGAGAATCCATACTAAATGTTTCTCCTGCAAACCGTTCCCTTTATGCTAGATGAACGAACGTCTCACCACATGCTCATTTCAGAGAGATAAGTGTTTTTGAAAGCCGTCCTTCACCTAAATATTTGGGAACACAAAGTGTCTATTCACTTGCAAACAACAATTCATCCATATATATGGGGAGGTACTAGCTCCAAATCTGTATTACAGTGAAAACTGCAGGAGCTTCAAACCGACACTAAGAAACAGACTGAGAAAACACACTGAAAATTTCTCCTGCGACAGGTTCCCTTTGTGCTACATGAACGAAAGTCTCTCCTCATGCTCAGTTCTTAGAGATACGTGTGTGTGAATGGCGTATTTCAACTATATTGTAGAGAACAATTAGTTATTTTCATATGCAATATAATCTCCATCCATATATATGCTTAAGTTCTCACTCCAACTCTGTATTTCAGTGAAAACGGAAGGTACTTCAAACAGGCACTAGGAAACACAATGAGAAACAAGAAATAAGTTTAAACTGCCACCCGATCCCTTTGTGCTAGATGAACGGACGTCTCTCCACTTGCTCAGTTCTGAGAGATAACTGTGTGTGAAAGCCATTCTTCCTCTATCTTGTTGGGAAAACAAAGTTTCTTTTCAGCTGCAAACTACATTCCATCCATATATATGGTCATGTACAAGCTCCAACTCGGTTTTACACTGAAAACTGCAGGATCTTCAGACCAGCACAAGGAAAAAGACTGATAATCCACACTAAATGTTTCTTCTGCAAAACGTTCCCTTTGTGCTAGATGAACGAACTTCTCTCCACATGCTCAGTTCTGAGAGATAAGTGTGTGTGAAAGCCGTCCTTCACCTACCTTGTTGGGAACACAAAGTTTCTTTTCAGTTGCAAGCTACACTCCATCCATATATATGGGGAGGTACTAGTTTCAAATCAATTTTAAAGAGAAACCTGCAGGAACTTCAAACCGGCACTAGGAAACAGACTGAGAAACCTGACTAAAAGTTTCTCCTGCAAATCATTCTCGTTGTGCTAGTTGAACAAACGTCTATCAACATGCTCAGTTCAGAGAGTTAACTGTGTGTGAGAGCCGTCCTTCAACTAAATAGTTGGGAACACAGTGTCTGTTCCGTTGCATACTACACTCCATCCATATATATGGGGAGGTACTAGCACCAAATCGCTTTTACAGTGAAAATTGCAGGAACATGAAAGTGGCACTAGGAAATAGACTGAGAATCCAGACTAATAGTTTCTACTGCAAACCGTTCCTTTTGTGCTAGATGAACGAAAGTCTCTCCATTAGCTTAGTTCTGAGAGGAAAGTGTGTGTGAAAGCCGTCCTTCACCTACCTTGTTGGGAACACAAAGTGTCTTTTCAGTTGCAAACTACACGGCATCCATATATATGGGGAGGTAAAACTCCAACTCTGTTTTACAGTGAAAAGTGCAGGAACTTCAAACCGGCACTAGGAAACAGCCTGAGATACCAGACTAAAAGTTTATCCTGCAACCCGATCCCTATGTGCTGGCTGAACGAACGTCTCACCACATGCTCTGTTCTGAGAGATAAGTGGGTGTGAAAGCCGTACTTCATATATCTTGTTATGAAAACAAAGTTTCATTCAGTTGCAAACTACACTCCATGCATATACATGGGTAGATACAAGGTAAATTAGGTTTTACAATGTAAACTGCAGGAACTTCAACCCGGCACTAGGAAACAGACTGAGAAACCATACTAAAAGTTTCTCTTGCAAATCATTCCCTTTGTGCTAGTTGAACGAAAGTCTGCAACATGCTCAGTTCTGAGAGATAAGTGTGTGTGAAAGCCGTCCTCCATATAGCTTGTTATGAACACAAAGTTTCTTTCACTTTCAAACAAGAATCCATCCATATATATGTGGAGATACTAGATCCAACTCGGTTTTACAGTGAAAACTGCAGGAAATTCAAACCGGTGCTAGGAAATTGACTGAGATACCAGAGTAAAAGTTTCTCCTGCAACAATTTCCCTTTGTGCTAGATAAAAGAAAGTCTCTCCACATGCTCAGTTCTGAGAGATAATTGTGTGTGAAGCCTACATTCACCAAGCTTGTTGGGAAGACAAAGTTTCTATTCAGTTGCAAACTAAACTCCATCTATATATATATGGGGAGGTACTAGCTCCCACTCGGTTTTACAGCGAAAACTGCAGGAACTTGAAACAGGCAATAGGAAACAGAATGAGAAACCAGAGTAAAAGGTTTTTCCTGCAACCTGTTCACTATGTGATAGATGAACGAAATCCTCTCCAAAAGCTCACTACTGATAGATAATGAGTTTGTGAAAGCCATCCTTCACCTAGATTATTGGGAGCACAAAATTTCTTTTCAGTTGCAAACTACACTCCATACATATATATAGGGGAATTACTAGCTCCAACTCGCTGTTACAGTGAAAAATGCAGGAACTTCAAACCAGCACTAAGAAACAGAATGAAAAAAGAGAATATAAATTCTCCTGCAAACCGTTCCCTTTGTGCTAGATGAACGAACGTCTCTCCATATGTTCATTTCAGAGATATAAGTGTGTATGAAAGCCGTTCTTCACCTAGCTTGTTGGGAAAACAAAGTGTCTTTTCACTTGCAAACTACACTCCATCCATATATATGGGGAGGTAATAGTTCCAACTCATTTTTACACTTAAAACTGCAGGAATTTCAAACCAGCCCTAGGAAACAGACTGAGATACCAGAGTAAAAGTTTCTCCTGCTAACCGTTCCCTTTGTGCTAGTTGAAAGAACGTATCTCCACATGCTCAATTCTGAGAGATAAATGTGTGTGAAAGCCGTTCTTCAAGTAAATAGTTGGGAACACAAAGTGTCTCTTCAGTTGCAAACTACACTCCATCCATATATATGGGGAGGTACTATCTCTAAATCCCTTTTACTGTGAAAATTGCAAAAACATCTAACCGGCACTAGGAAACAGACTGAGAAAACAGAATAAAAGTTTCTCCTGCAGCCAGTTCCTTTTGTGCTAGATGAACGAAAGTCTCTCCACTAGCTCAGTTCTGACAGTTAAGTGTGTGTGAAAGTCGTCCTTCACCTAGCTTCTTGGGAACACAAAGTTTCTTTTTAGTTGCTAACTACACTCCATCCATATATATGGGGGAAGTACAAGCTCCAACTCGGTTTTACAGGGTAAACTGCAGGAACTACAAAACAGCACTAGGAAACAGACAGAGAAACCAGATAAAAAGCTACTTCTGAATCCCGTTCCATTTGTGCAAGATGAATGAAAGTCTCTCCACATGCTCAGTTCTGAGATGTAAGTGTGTGTAAAAGCCGTCATTCACCTAGCTTGTTGGGCACAAATAGTTTCTTCCAGATGCAAACTCACTCTATCCATATATAAGGGGAGGTACTAGCTCCAAATCTATTTTACACTGAAAACTGCAGGAACTTCAAACCGGCACTAGGAAACAGACTGAAAAACAAGACTAAAATTTTCTCCTGCAAACCGTTCCCTTTCTGCTAGATGAACGAACGTCTCTCTACATGATCATTTCAGAGATATAAGTGTGTATGTAAGCCGTACTTCACCTAGCTTTTTGGGAACACAAAGTATCTTTTCAGTGGCAAACTAAACTCAAAACCTATATATGGGGAGGTACTAGTTCCAACTTGGTTTTACAGTCAAAACTGCAGGAAATTCCAACCGGCACTAAGAAACTGACTGAGAAAACACACTTAAACTTTCTCCTGCAACCTGTTCCATTTTTGCTAGATGAACGAACGTCTCCCCACATGCTCAGTTCTGAGAGATTATTGTGTGTGAAAGCCTTCCTTCAACAAGCTTGAAGTTAACACAAAGTTTGTATTCACTTGCAAACTACACTCCATACATATATATGGGGAGGTATTAGCTCCAACTTGGTTTTACAGTGAAAACTGCAGGAAGTTGAAACCGGCACTAGGAAACAGACTGAGTAACCAGAGTAAAAGTTTCTACTTCATCCATTCATTATGTTCTAGATGAACGAACTTCTCTCCAAATGCTCAGTTCTGAGAGATAATGTGTTTGTTAAAGCTGTCCCTCACCTAGATTTTTGGGAACACAAAGTTAATTTTTAGTGGCAAACTAAAATACATCTATATATAAAGTAATATCACCAACTCGGTTTTAAAGTGAAAACTGCAGGAAATTCAAAGCGGCACTAGGAAACAGACTGAGAAACCAGAGTAAAAGTTTCATCTGCAACCCTATCCCTTTGTGCTACATGAATGAACGTCTCTCCACATGCTCAGTTCTGAGAGATAATAGTGTGTGAAAGCCTAATATCTCCAAGCTTATAGGGAACACAAAGTTTCTATTCAGTTGCAAACTAAATTCCATCTATATATATATGGGGAAGTACTAGTTAAAACTCGGGTTTACAGTGAAAATTTCAGGAATTTGAAACCGGTGCTAGGAAGCACACTGAGAAAACATAGAAAAAGATTAACTTGCAACCGGTTCACTACGTGCTAGATGAACGAACTTCTCTCCAAATGCTCACTTCTGAGAGATAATGTTTTTGTGAAAGACGTCCTACACCTAAATAGTTGGGAACACAAAGAGTCTTTTCAGATGCAAACTACACTCCATCCATATATCTGGGGAGGTACTAGCTCCAAATCGGTTTTACAGTGAAAACTTCAGGAACATCAATCCGGCACTAGGAAACAGACTGAGAAACCGGAGTAAATGTTTCTCCTGCATCCCGTTCATTTTGTGCAAGATGAACGAAAGTCTCTCCACTAGCTCAGTTCTGAGAGGTAAGTGTGTGTGAAAGCCGTCCTTCACCTAGATTCTTGGGACCACAAAGTGTCTTTTCAGTTGCAAATTATACTCCATCCATATATATGGGGAGGTACCAGCTCCAACTCGATTTTACAGTGAAAATTGCAGGAACTTCAAACCGGCACTAGGAAAAAGGCTGAGAAACCAGAATAAAAGCTTCCCTGCAACCAGTTACCTTTGTGCTAGTTGAATGAACGTCTCTCCACATGCTCATTTCTGAGAGATAATTTTTTGTGAAAACCGTCCTTCACCTAAATAGTTGGGAACACAAAGAGTCTTTTCAGTTGCAAACTACACTCCATCTATATATCTGGGGTGGTATTTGCTCCAACTCTGTTTTATAGTGAATATTGCAGGAACTTCAAACCGACACTTGGAAACAGACTGAGAACCCAGGGTAAAAGATTTCCCTGCAACCCGTTCACTATGTTCTAGGTGAACGAACTTCTCTCCAAATGCTGAGTTCTCAGAGGTAATGTGATTGTGAAAGCTGTCCTTCAACTAGATTGTTGGGAACACAAACTTTCTTTTCAGTTGTAAGCTACACACCATTCATATATGTGGGTAGGTACTAGCTCCAATGCTGAATTTCAGTGAAAATTTCAGAACTTCAAACCGGCACAAGGAAACAAACTGAGAAACCAGAAAAAACGTTTTTCCTGCAACTCATTCCCTTTGTGTTAGATGAACGAACGTCTCTCCACATGCTCAGTTCTGAGAGATAAGTGTGTGTGAAAGCTGTCCTTCACCTAGATTCTTGGGAACAGAAAGTTTCTTTTCAGTTGCAAACTACATTCCATCCATATAAATTGGGAGGTACTAGCTCCAACTCGGTTTTATAGTGAATACTGCAGGATCTTCAAACCGGCACTAGGAAACAGGCTGAGAAAAAATAGTAAGTCTTTCTCCTGCAAACCATTCCCTTTGTGCTACATTAACGAACAGTCTCTCTAAGTGCTCAGTTCTGACAGATAAGTTTGTGTGAAATCCGTCCTTCACCTTGCTTGTTGGGAACACAGAGTTTCTTTTCAGTTGCAAACTACACACCATACATATATATAGGGAGGTACTAGCTCCAACTCGGTTTTACTGTGAAAACTGCAGGAGCCTCAAACAGGTACTAGGTAACAGACTGAGAAACCGGAGATAAAGTTTCTCCTGTAACCCATTCCCTATTTGCGAGATGGACGAACTTCCCTCCAAATGCCCATTTCTGAGAAATAAATGTGTGTAAAAGCCGTCTTTCAACTAGCTTCTGAGGAACACAGTTTCTCTTCAGTTGCAAAATACACTGCATCCAAATATATTGGGATTTACTAGCTCCAACTCGGATTCACAGTGAAAACTACAATAAATTCAAACAGTCACTAGGAAACAGAATGAGAAACCAGAAAAAAAGTTTCCCCTGCGACCTGTTCCCTTTGTGATAGATGAACGAACGTCTCTTCACATGCTTAATTCTGAGAGATAACTGGGTGTCAATGCCGTCCTTCACCTAAATATTTGGGAACACAAAGCGTCTTTTCAGTTGCAAACTACACTCTATCCATATATATGGGTAGGTACTAACTCCAACTCGGTTTTACAGTGAAAACTGCACTAACTTCAAACCGGCAGTATGAAAAAGACTGAGATACCACAATAAAAGTTTCTCCTGCAAACCGTTCCCTTTGCGCTAGATGAACTTACGTTTCTCAACATGCTCAGTTCTGAGAGATAAGTGCGTGTGAAAGCCGTCCTTAACCTAGCTTGTTGGAACAAAATTTCTTTTCATTTACAAAATACACTGCATCCATATATATGGGGATTTACTAGCACCAACTCGGATTTACAGTGAAATCTGCAGGATCTTCTAACCGTCACTAGGAAACAGACTGAGAAACAAGAGTAAAACTTCCCCTGCAACCCTTTCCTATTTTACTAGATGAACGAAAGTCTCTCCACTTGCTCAGTTCTGAGAAATAAGTGTGTATGAAAGCCATCCTTCCTCTATCTTGTTGGGAAAACAAGGTTTCTTCTCAGTTGCAAACTACATTCCATCCATATATATGGTCATGTACAAGCTCCAACTCGTGTTTACAGTGAAAAATGCAGGATCTTCAAACCAGCACAAGGAAAATGACTGAGAATCCACACTAAATGTTTCTCCTGCAAAACGTTCCCTTTGTGCTAGATGAACGAAAGTCTCTCCACATGCTCAGTTCTGAGAGGTATGTGTGTGTGAAGCCATCCTTCAACTATCTTGTTGGGAACACAAAGTGTCTTTTCAGTTGCAAACTACACTGAATCCATATATATGGGGAGGTAGAAGCTTCAACTTTGTTTTACAGTGAAAAGTGCAGGAACATCAAACCGGCACTAGGAAACAGACTGTGAAACCAGACTAAAAGTTTTTCCTGCAACCCGTTCCTTATGTGCTAGATGAACGAACGTCTCACCACATGCTCAGTTCTGAGAGATAAGTGTTTGTGAAAGCCGTACTAGATATATTTTGTTATGAAAACAAAGTTACATTCAGTTGCAAACTACACTCCATGCATATATATGGTTAGGTACAATGTCCAAATAGGTTTTACAATGTAAACTGCAGGTACTTCAACCCGGCACTAGGAAACAGACTGAGAAACCATACTAAAAGTTTCTCTTGCAAATCATTCCCTTTGTTCTAGTTGAACGAAAGTCTCCCAACATGCTCAGTTCTGAGAGATAAGTGTGTGTGAAAACCGTCCTCCATATAGCTTGTTATGAAAACAAATTTTCTTTCGGTTTCAAACTAGAATCCATGAATATATATATGGGGAGGTACTAGCTCCAACTCGGTTTTACAGTGAAAACTGCAGGAACTTCTTAACAGCACTAGGAAATAGACTGAGATACCAGACTAAAATTTGCTCCTGCTACCCGTTCCCTTTGTGCTAGTGGAACGAAAGTATTTCTACATGCTCATTTCTGAGAGATAACAGTGTTTGAAAGCCGTTCTTCAACTAAATAGTTGGGAACAGAAAGTGTCTCTTCAGTTGCAAACTACACTCCATCCATATATATGGGGAGGTACTATCTCCAAATCTCTTTTACAGTGAAAATTGCAGGAACATCTAACCGGAACTAGGAAACAGACTGAGAAACCAGACTAAAAGTTTCTCCTGCAATCCGTTCCTTTTGTGCTAGATGAACGAAAGTCTCTCCACTGGATCAGTTCTGAGAGTTAAGTGTGTGTGAAAGCCGTCCTTCACCTAAATATTTGGGAACACAAAGTGTCTATTCACTTGCAAACTACACTTCATCCACGTATATGGGGAGGTACAATCTCCAAATCTGTATTACAGTGAAAACTGCAGGAACTTCAAACCGGCACTAAGAAACAGACTTAGAAAACACACTGAAAGTTTCTCCTGCGACACGTTCCCTTTGTGCTAGATGAACGAAAGTTTCTCCACATGCTTAGTTCTTAGAGTTACGTGTGTGTGAAAGGCGTACTTCAACTATATTGTAGAGAACAATAAGTTACTTTTCATATGCAAACTACACTCCATCCATATAAATGCTTAAGTTCTAGCTCCAACTCTGTATTTCATTGACAACTGAAGGTACTTCAAACTGGCACTAGGAAACAGAATGAGAAACAAGACAAAAAGTTGAACTTGCCACCCGATCCCTTTGTGCTAGATGAACGAAAGTCTCTCAACATGCTCAGTTCTGAGAGATAAGTGTGTGTGCAATCCGTTCTTCACCTAGCTTGTTGGGAAAACAGAGTGTCTTTTCAGTTGCAAACTACACTCCATCCATATATTTGCTGAGGTACTAGCTCCAACTCGGTTTTACAGTGAAAACTGCAGGAACTTCAAACCGGCACTAGGAAACAGACTGAGAAACCTGACTAAAAGTTTCTCATGCAAATCATTCCCATTTTTCTAGTTGAACAAACGTCTATCAACATGCTCAGTTCAGAGAGATAACTGTGTGTGAAAGCCGTCCTTCAACTAAATAGTTGGGAACACAAAGCGTCTGTTCAGTTGCATACTACACTCCATCCATATTTATGGGGTGGTACTAGCTCCAAATCGCTTTTACAGTGAAAATTGCAGGAACATCAAACCGGCACTAGGAAACGGACTGAGAAACCAGAGTAAAAGTTTCACCTGCAACCCTATCCCTTTGTGCTACATGAATGAACGTCTCTCCAAATGCTCAGTTCTGAGAGATAATTGTGTGTGAAAACCTACTTTCACCAAGCTTATAGGGAACACAAAGTTTCTATTCAGTTGCAAACTAAATTCCATCTATATATATATGGGGAGGTACTAGTTAAAACTCGGGATTACAGTGAAAATTTCAGGAACTTGAAACCGGTACTAGGAAACACACTGAGAAACAATAGTAAAAGATTACATTGCAACCCGTTCACTATGTGCTAGGTGAACGAACTTCTCTCCAAATGCTGAGTTCTCAGAGGTAATGTGATTGTGAAAGCTGTCCTTCAACTAGATTGTTGGGAACACAAACTTTCTTTTCAGTTGTAAGCTACACACCATTCATATATGTGGGTAGATATTAGCTCCAATGCTGAATTTCAGTGAAAATTTCAGAACTTCAAACCGGCACAAGGAAACAGACTGAGAAACCAGAAAAAACGTTTTTCCTGCAACTCTTTCCCTTTGTGCTAGATGAACGAACGTCTCTCCACATGCTCAGTTCTGAGAGATAAGTGTGTGTGAAAGCTGTCCTTCACCTAGATTCTTGGGAACAGAAAGTTTCTTTTCAGTTGCAAACTACATTCCATCCATATAAATTGGGAGGTACTAGCTCCAACTCGGTTTTATAGTGAATACTGCAGGATCTTCAAACCGGCACTAGGAAACAGGCTGAGAAAAAATAGTAAGTCTTTCTCCTGCAAACCATTCCCTTTGTGCTACATTAACGAACGTCTCTCTAAGTGCTCAGTTCTGACAGATAAGTTTGTGTGAAATCCGTCCTTCACCTTGCTTGTTGGGAACACAGAGTTTCTTTTCAGTTGCAAACTACACACCATACATATATATAGGGAGGTACTAGCTCCAACTCGGTTTTACTGTGAAAACTGCAGGAGCCTCAAACAGGTACTAGGTAACAGACTGAGAAACCGGAGATAAAGTTTCTCCTGTAACCCATTCCCTATTTGCGAGATGGACGAACTTCCCTCCAAATGCCCATTTCTGAGAAATAAATGTGTGTAAAAGCCGTCTTTCAACTAGCTTCTGAGGAACACAGTTTCTCTTCAGTTGCAAAATACACTGCATCCAAATATATTGGGATTTACTAGCTCCAACTCGGATTCACAGTGAAAACTACAATAAATTCAAACAGTCACTAGGAAACAGAATGAGAAACCAGAAAAAAAGTTTCCCCTGCGACCTGTTCCCTTTGTGATAGATGAACGAACGTCTCTTCACATGCTTAATTCTGAGAGATAACTGGGTGTCAATGCCGTCCTTCACCTAAATATTTGGGAACACAAAGCGTCTTTTCAGTTGCAAACTACACTCTATCCATATATATGGGTAGGTACTAACTCCAACTCGGTTTTACAGTGAAAACTGCACTAACTTCAAACCGGCAGTATGAAAAAGACTGAGATACCACAATAAAAGTTTCTCCTGCAAACCGTTCCCTTTGCGCTAGATGAACTTACGTTTCTCAACATGCTCAGTTCTGAGAGATAAGTGCGTGTGAAAGCCGTCCTTAACCTAGCTTGTTGGAACAAAATTTCTTTTCATTTACAAATACACTGCATCCATATATATGGGGATTTACTAGCACCAACTCGGATTTACAGTGAAATCTGCAGGATCTTCTAACCGTCACTAGGAAACAGACTGAGAAATCAAGAGTAAAACTTCCCCTGCAACCCTTTCCTATTTTACTAGATGAACGAAAGTCTCTCCACTTGCTCAGTTCTGAGAAATAAGTGTGTATGAAAGCCATTCCTTCCTCTATCTTGTTGGGAAAACAAGGTTTCTTCTCAGTTGCAAACTACATTCCATCCATATATATGGTCATGTACAAGCTCCAACTCGTGTTTACAGTGAAAAATGCAGGATCTTCAAACCAGCACAAGGAAAATGACTGAGAATCCACACTAAATGTTTCTCCTGCAAAACGTTCCCTTTGTGCTAGATGAACGAAAGTCTCTCCACATGCTCAGTTCTGAGAGGTATGTGTGTGTGAAGCCATCCTTCAACTATCTTGTTGGGAACACAAAGTGTCTTTTCAGTTGCAAACTACACTGAATCCATATATATGGGGAGGTAGAAGCTTCAACTTTGTTTTACAGTGAAAAGTGCAGGAACATCAAACCGGCACTAGGAAACAGACTGTGAAACCAGACTAAAAGTTTTTCCTGCAACCCGTTCCTTATGTGCTAGATGAACGAACGTCTCACCACATGCTCAGTTCTGAGAGATAAGTGTTTGTGAAAGCCGTACTAGATATATTTTGTTATGAAAACAAAGTTACATTCAGTTGCAAACTACACTCCATGCATATATATGGGTAGGTACATTGTCCGAATAGGTTTTACAATGTAAACTGCAGGTACTTTCAACCCGGCACTAGGAAACAGACTGAGAAACCATACTAAAAGATTCTCTTGCAAATCATTCCCTTTGTTCTAGTTGAATGAAAGTCTCCCAACATGCTCAGTTCTGAGAGATAAGTGTGTGTGAAAAACCGTCCTCCATATAGCTTGTTATGAAAACAAATTTTCTTTCGGTTTCAAACTAGAATCCATGAATATATATGGGGAGGGTACTAGCTCCAACTCGGTTTTACAGTGAAAACTGCAGGAACTTCAAACCGGCACTAGGAAACAGACTGAGAAACCAGACTAAAATTTCTCTGCAATCCG